>NC_048299.1:243711783-243722141 GCF_013100865.1 Trachemys scripta elegans
GGCTGGCAGCATAAGATCAGCATTTTAATTTAATTTTAAATGAAGCTTCTTAAACATTTTGAAAACCTTGTTTACTTTACATACAACAATAGTTTAGTTATATAATATAGACTTATAGAGAGAGACCTTCTAAAAAACGTTAAAATGTACTACCTGCACGCGAAACCTTAAATTAAAGTGAATAAATGAAGACTCGGCACACCACTTCTGAAAGGTTGCCTACCCCTGAACTATATCATCTTTAAAGTAGCAGAAGTAGCTTCTTGACCCAAAGCCATTTGGGAATGGATATATGAAAAGGCAAAACATCTCAGCAATGCCAATCTTAGTGGATTATGCATAAAACTAATTTTTTATAGAGTGATAAGAACTTTATAAAAGATGCCCTCCGATATCACAGCCCTCTCCTTATTTCTTGCCCACTTATTCAAGCAGAAACGGAAGCCTGAAGAATAAAAAAGAATCACCTGTTATATATGTAAAACACTATATTTTTAATTTTTAAAAACATAAAAATGCTATTTTAAGATCTATTTTTAAAAATACATTATTAAAAATGTACCGTTTTCTTTCCTTGGAGAAGAGAACAGCTGTCTGCTCAAACTATTTAAAACCCTGAACAGATGTTAGAGCTTACATCATTGCAACTATTCAAAGAATATTCCCACTGTGTCACTCAAAAACATTGTCTTGTCTTCTTGGATTGAATCTATTTTTTAAAAAATTACTATTATAGGGCCAATTTCTGGCCCATTTCCTCACAGCGCTGGATGCCCCCTATAAAACTCACTAATGTCACCACCTCATAGGATCAGGCACAAAGTTTTCACATTAATTGAAAACAAAATGTTCATATCATTACTTTAAATGTATAATCTGTAATATGTAGTAGTACAGCATGGTAACACACAGCATATCCAATCCTAGGAGCAGGTCCATTATAAGTACTGTAGGAATATAAGAAAATCCAGATTCTCTTATTTGACACATTTGTGACAGAGGGATGATATTTTGAAAAATACGCACAAAGAGGGCAGAGTTAAGGTTGTCTGTTCAAATAAATGTAGGAAATTTTACTTTTGAGTGCTTAATTTCTCAATCTTGACACTGAACTATGACCTGTGGAAAGAAGCACATTCAACTTCAGTGCAAAATTGAAGCCAGCTCAGGTATGACCTCCTCCCCCCTGAACTAGCTGAAATGTAATGAGAAAAATATTTCTTCTATTAGAAGACTTGCTATATAAGTTACTTTTGCCCAGTTATTAGCAGAAGGTAATATTTGACTTGATCAGTCCATCACAGCTCGAAAAGAGGGCCTAAAATTCACAAAATACTGTTTCCATGGCAGTAGTTTCAGGAAGAAAACATCTAGTGGTAGGGAATATTACTGGAGGTGTTGACTTCATCAGCACACTGAATCTGGTAGTTTATTTCTTCTTCTTGACATTTGCAGTTTACTTTCCCTTCTTTAATATCGTTGGGAGGTTATCTAACTAAAATAGTTTGTCTGTGCTCAAACTAAGTACTGGAGAAACAGGCACAGTAAGGTACAGAATTGCTAGATGAATGTGTTTGCTGGACAATATATAGTTTAATAGTTCTACATTGCTTAAGAAAATGATATTCAGAGTGGGTAGAAGGGAATGGAATATAAAGTGTTTGAGGGATAATCATATTTTAAAACCAAATTTTGGTTTGGTTAAAAAGAGAGTGGGAGGCAGGGCAGTGAGAATAATGTAATGTTTATGGAAATGTTTTCCATGATTTTTTGGGAGTAGGAGGAGCAGGAGAAGCAATAGAGACAGATTGTTTAATGAAGACATTTCCCTGCAAAGGTAGGTGGAGAGAAAGATACAAAGAATGTGAAACTGACCAGATCTAGTTTTGTTGTCCAAACTGCATAAAGTGCAAAAAGTAAACACAATATAAAGTAGAATGAAGAAATGAAAAATTAAAAGAAAAATACTTTTCAAAATCTAATGGGTGGCTGGGTAATTTTTTAATACTGATTTTTATCTGAACAATGCTTCTTTAGTGTTCAGAGACATCTGGAACTGGCAAGATTTGCAATTGCTGAAGTTATAACTATTGCCACTAGAAAGCACATATGTATGTGTCAGCCCAACATACTGTTTGATCCTCAGGTAAATATTTCATTTCCTTCTATGGTAAATCCTTCCAAGGATTGTGTGTGCTGATGTACAGTTGGACTTGATGCCGAAACTCAGGGACATTTTAATGTTAAAGGGTACCGTAAGCTGCCTACACCTTCCCTCCTTACACAAACACACACACACACACCCCTCACGCATGCATGCATGAATGAATCCTTCCACTACAGCCAGGAAGTCTGCAGGGAAGAGAACTCAGCCTTTCTGAAGAAAGACTCTAGGATGCAGCACCATTTTCAGAAGTGTTGAGTCGAGGAGGATAACGGATAGAAAGAGAGAGTCCATGAAATACATGCTGTTTCTGGTGTCAAGATGAACTCCAGTGTACCTGGATCCTGATACGGCTGCACTGGATGCTTCAGTTTTGGATGTGAAGCAACATTATTAAGAGATGCAGCTGCACCAGTGAATTCCTATTTCTACAGCTTCTGTGCTATGTTAGCCTATCTACTGTAATTTCCACTGGTACAGATGAGACAAAACTGTTTAAAAATAGAGTTCCCCAGAAAAGAAGAAACAGAATATAAATGAAATACCACCACCATAACTAAAATGATAAAAAGATTTTGGCCCTGTAGTGGTTGGGTGCTTAAATGCATTAATAAAAGGCTCTAAATATGGAATAAGAAATAATAAAATAAGGCCCATGGTATAAATAATGATTTGAAAGGTCTGTTAATTTGTCCTATGAAAGCACAAGATGGCAGCATTAGTAGTGCCCCCGAACAAAGTGAAGGTTTCTGGAATTTT
The DNA here is from genome assembly GCF_013100865.1 of Trachemys scripta elegans. Taxonomy (NCBI): domain Eukaryota; kingdom Metazoa; phylum Chordata; order Testudines; family Emydidae; genus Trachemys; species Trachemys scripta. The sequence continues at coordinate 243,714,707 of NC_048299.1, forward strand.
GTAGGCCTCTCTAACCACACAAACCTCTTATCAGAGGAGGTAGAATAGTTTATGCACTTAATAAACTTCCCAAAAGAGAGAAGGAACCAAAGACACTAATCTGAGGAAAAGCACAACTCGGTGCAAATGCACAGTGTGGCATTCACTCTGGTGCAAGGGCTCAGGAGAGCCACTCAGCACTGTTTAAGCTTCCTAGTACAGTAGTTCTTGTGGAGCCAACAATAGAGCATAGGGCAGAGGGAGAACGGAGTGCCAAAAAGGGTCTGTGTGGAGGCCATGCATAAGTCTGCATGGAGGATGGCAATGGGCAAGGGACAGCAGGGGAAAGCCACCTGATGCCACAGTGAGAGACAACTGTATAAGACAGACAGAGAAAGTATTTAAGCACAAAAGGCTCAATCCAAAGCTCACTGAAGTCAAAGGAATGACTTCTGTCGATGTCAATGGGCCTTGGCTCAGGCCCCATTGTGGAGTACCTCAAACAACTGGATATTGACCCACTATCAACATGTACTGCAGTTCTACACAGAATTATCCTAGACCACTAAGCCAAACTATGGGATAGATTAATACGGGATATTTTGCACTGAGTAGGGGGGTTTATTTTAAAATTACATCCTATTCAATTGTATGATTCATTCACTTCCAGACTGTAATAGCCCTATTTCCCCCCAAATTCTCTCTTCTCTCTGCAATCCCTCTTGTATTTTTCTTATATTTCTCACTAACAAGTGTTTAGTAAAATATCTACATAAATAAAACATGGAAAACCAGCTCACCTATGACGGATACACATCCTAATGGAGCTATAAGGGTGGCTGGAGCAAATCCATAAGCTGCAGCGTTTCCCAGCTCTCCAAGCCCCATGAGGATAATTCCACACCACCACAGCTTGCTTGTGTAATAGGGCTTTTGATTTGCTTGGCATGCCAGTCGGAGATGAGCATATTTCTGGAAATTAATTATTAGGAACAGATGAAAAAGAAGCTTTCATTGTGTTAATACATAGAATGAAATTTGAGTAATTAGGGGGCCTGTCAACTGCAAATTCCAGGTACATCAAGATTTCGTCTTTTTTTTAAATTAGTTTCAGTTTGATGTTGCAGACATAGTGCTTTGTACTAATACAGTGCTACTCTGGCTTGATGCTTCCTTAACCAAATACCCTGGTTTGAAAGGATGAAAAATCTACCCCACTAGAAAAAAAATATCAAGGCACTCTGAAGTTAATATATAGTCTAGGTGGCTAGCACTACAAGCCTCTGGTGTTATCTCAAAGGGTTTTTCAGGAAGAAAAAAAAAATTCCCAGGGGAGCCTAAGCGGCAATATATGAAGCTGAAGCCACAAACTAGGTGAAGTTGGCCATAGAGGAATGTGCTCCTTCTAGCTGATCCATGAAGTGGCTTCAAAGGAGCTTAAGAATAAAACTGTGCAACTAAGCCTGGCTAGTATCAGGAGGAACTGGCATTCCTTTCACACAAGACAGAGGCCTATTTCTGCTCACCTAACTCATGCATGACTTTAGTAGGATCACACACATTAGTAAAGCAAGCAGGATTTGGGCCATGATCACCTGCTATACAAACAAACAAACAAACAAAAACCCGCACATTGTAAAGCATAATCTGGATTTGCTTAGTCTCAGTGAAAGAAAGTTTGTCAACACTGTCTATGTTCCAAATGTCTTAATTTATATTTCAACAGTACTGTATAACATAGGCAAATAACAGTTTGTCAACACCTTTTTCTACAGGGCAAAAGTACTATTTACTTGCATGGTAATTGTTTTCTATTTAGTTTTACACCTTAAATTGGGCCGTGACTGGATGTTTTGATGACCGTGGTCATTCGGGTCTTCTAAAACAGGGTTCCAGCTGCACTGAAATCACTTAAAGGAGTGAGTAGATGATAGTCAAGAATGTATAATTATTGGGTGGATATGCAATTTTCACTATGCCAGTCTTGCTAGTTCGTGATACCCTGCCTATCACGCTGCCTAATATTGTCTCAGTTTCTCCCATCTGTCTGTATCCATCTGTTGTCTCTTGTCTTATACTTAGATTACAAACTCTTTGGAGCTGGAACCATTTTTTTGTTCTGTGTTTGTACATCATCTAGCACAATGGGGTCCTGGTCTATGACTAAGGCTCCTAGGTGCTATGTTACTACAAATACATACATAAATAATTATCTATGTGGTCTCACATACAGAGCCAAATTTCTCACCAGCCCTTCTGCACAGTGTAAGAGGTAGTAACCAAGAGAGTTGGTGTTACTGCTCTACCTAGAATTGGTTGGGAAAATGCCTTTTTCCTTGTGGAAAATTTCATTTTTTTGGCAAAAAAATTCTAAAACCAAAACATTTTGATTTGGAAATGCAGATGCAGTGCCTCATGGGAGTTGTAGTTTAGGTGTCCCGTTCTCCTCTAGAGGCTGGGCTCTCTGGTCAGATGACATCTCCCATGAAGCATCGTGGTCTTGCCTCTTGATGAGGGGAGGTGGTGCATCATGGCAGGTGCACGGCTGTAGTGCACCCTGCAGAATGACGTCCAGCAGGGGAGCCTGACCATGAAGCAGAATGGGAAGATAAGGCAGCTGAACTACAACTCTCATGAGGCACCAGAGTGGCATTTCAGAATCAACTTATTTTGGCTTTTGTCTGAAATATTTCAATTTTCAAGCTTCAGTTTAAAAAAATTATCCACAGAAAGCTGACACTTTGGGTGAGAAATTCCATTTAGTCAAAAACCTAATTTTCTATTGAAAAACAATTTTGAAGGAAAATTTCTGATTAGCTCTAATTGTACCCTCATTCTGTTCCCTCACCCGCAAAAAACAACATGGAGGCCCTGAGAAAAATTCTAGAGTGCATGAAGAGACACTTTCCATGTATTTGATCATACAACCCCAATCCACTGGCAGCTCTTACACATCCTCCTCTGTTCAGATTGCTCATGCTCCAAGAATAAGTATTTTGCCCACATGGGAGTTCTGAGGGCATTTCCAATGCAGCTGAAATTCAGTCACAAATTTGTACTGACTCTGGTGTGTTTGTTTGCAGACTGCTTTTTTATTTGGGGACCAATGGAGGTGGGGAAGGGAACACAAGGAGAAGGGGTCATTTGGTGGGTGGGATAGTGAAGAGTAACAAAATTTGGCCTATATCCCATTAATATTAATAGGAAAATAAATGTTGGGGTTTAAAGAAGTCAGGTGTCCATTTAATAAACCTCTCTTTCATTACTAAAGGGGACAATACCATTTTTATAACGCAACAGAAGTTTCTGCTGCAATTGGTTATCCATGGGGAAAGGGAGTAAGTCTTTATTAAGTTTGTACACAGTGTTTAAAGAAAGGAAGATGATTCAGTTCAAATCCAGCCCAGGTTGTTAAAGAATAAAAGTTAAAGCTTGTTTGCAGGCCTGTGTAATCTCAATGTGCTTCCTAGTGAAGGTCCACCTTACAAAAAACACTTTAAGCAAGACTAGGGACAGAAACTCTGAATTACCTCTTCACCCTGGCCTTGATCAAACTTCCACTGTAGTCAATGGGAGAGATTTTCTACGGGAGTTGGATCTACTCCCATTAGAGGAGATCCTAGTCTCCAACCCAGAATTGAGGAACACTGGCTTGTCTTAGAGAACAATGGCAAATTACAAGGGGTCTGCAGATACACAGAGTACTTCTGTTTCTGGGGCTGTCAATCTAGAATAATTCAAAAGCACTAAATCCACTTAAGAAAATAGGAGTGGGCTGGTGAAGACTTTCATGAAAGATTGTGTAAAAGAGATTATGCTGAGAGATAGATTTGCAGTTGCATCCTTAATAGACAAAATCAGTTTTATACTAAGAGAGCTTAAAAAACCTGAATACAATGTTACCAAAGTAATTTTGTGAGAAATTGCTTTTCTTTTCTTTTTTAAATCTTCGAAGCTTCAAACATGGATTCTGCCAGTAAAATTCATCTGTAAGATTACTGAAAATACTTAAAGGGACATTTTCAAGATAAAAAAAAAATCACAATAAAAAAATTGTTACTGTTTAACTAGTAGCAATTTTGATTATTAAAACAGAAGAGATTTTAAGAATTCACCTCCGTGATCCTTACTCATGCCAACAGTCCAACTGGGTTCAACGGATTACTCTTGAAGGTAAAGGTGCAAGGTCAGGACCTCAGTTTGCTTTTTGTCTTTTATGCTATTTATTATTAGTGTTTCCTTCAGTTTGCACAATGAAACTAGTCTGGCAAGCATTGCTTTCGGCCCCAATCTTGCAAACACTTAAGTAAATGTGTTATAATATATGGAGATATACCTGTCTCATAGAACTGGAAGGGACCTTGAAAGGTCATCAGGTACAGTCCCCTGCCTTCATTAGCAGGACCAAATACTGTCCCTGATAGGTAGGTTTGTTTGTTTGTTTTGTGCCCCAGATCCCTAAATAGGCCCCTCAAGGATTGAACTCACAACCCTGGGTTTAGCATGCCAATGCTCAAACCACTGAGCTATCCCTCCCCCCGTTAATTTACTTACAAGACTAGTTCTAGTAAACAGGATTGGGAGCCTTTGTTTATGGGCAGCTTCTCTTTAGGATTTGCATTCACTAACACACTGGCTCTCAAGCTGAGGGTGACAATCACCAATGAGATCATGAAGAGGTCCAAAGGTGTAGTGATCTGCTTTCCTGTTTTTATGGTTAGTTGGAGGAGGAATCCTGAAACTTTCTTCTGATGTAACATGGGGTCACATAGAAAAGGTAGAGAACCAGTGCACTATCACAGAGTTACTGGGGGAGGAAGTCTACATTTCAATGGGCTATTAAAATGATTATTTAAAAAGTCCTTTAATTAAATAATAAAACATACATCATTTACTAAAATTTAAATAAATCCAAATAATTAGAAACAAATATTTCATACCTGGATATTCAAAGAGATACTAATCAGAAAATTTCCAGTGATTGCCAGCAAAACACCCAAGAGCTGAGTCTGCAAAATTTAATTAAAAAACAAAGAAAATTAAAACATTGCTACTTATGAATTTATACAGGGTAATAGAACAGAAGGATCCTGCTAACACTTTTGTGAAAGGATAAATCAGGAATAAAAAACCCCAAATAATTGATTTTTTTCAGTTATTGAATTCATGCCTCACTAAGTAAATCAAAGAGGAAAGCCTCTGCCTGAATACCCATAAAGATAATGAAGATGGTGCATTCTGCCTGCGACATGAGCAGTAAACAACTGTAAATTGAAAGGTTATTCCATTGTACAGTTGTTTTTGCCATCCTTTGATAGCACACATTGTATTATATCCAAAGAAAGCCTGATAGGATTTGAGAAAATGTTATACTGACGTGAATTTTTTTATACAGCTAAGAATGTTTAACCATTTTATTATAGAGGCTAGAATCTAAGTCAACAGCAATCAGACTGTGCACACCACAGCACAGTCATTTGTGTACTAATGTATTCATCATATGACACATGACATCCAGCAACACAGGTATCCTGATAACTTCCTTAATGCATTTTGTTATTTCATCAAACAGAGCCTCCTGCCCCCACATCTACTAGCGCTGGACCTGCTGGCCGCTTCTGGGGAGCACGCTCCTCTACACCATTGACTGGGAGCTAACCAAGGTAACCCTGAGTCCCAACCCCCTGCCCCAGCCCTGAGCCCTCCCTAAACCCCTCATCCCCGGCCCCACCCCAGAGCCTGCACCCCCAGCCCAGAGCCCTGACTCCCTCCTGCACTCCAAGCCCCTGCTCTAGCCCTGTGAAAGTGAGTGAGGGTGGGGGAGAGCAAGCCACCGAGGCAGGGGGAATGTAGTGAGTGGGGGCGGTGCCTCAGGGGGGTGGGGCCTCAGGGAAGTGGCAGGGTTAGGGTATTCGGTTTTGTGCCATTAGAAAGTCGGCAACCTTAGTGGGAGGTGTAATTTCCAGCTTGAGTAGATGTACGTTTCCAGCTCTGCTTGAGTTCGTGTGCTAAAATAGCAGTGTGGCCATGTGAAGTTTAGCAGTTAGCGCTAGGGTTGCCAGGTGCCCACTTTTCAACTGGAAAGTCCGGTCAAAAAGGGGACACGGCAGTGTCCAGTCAGATGTACTGACCAGACACCAAAAGTCCAGTTACCACAGGCCGGGGGGAAGAGGGCCCTGGGTTATCAACCTACCTGCATCTCATGGGCAGGCAGGCAGCAGGCTCCATGTCAGGCTGCAGCTTCGAAGCAGAGCGAGCCCAGCTACAAGGAAGGGGGAGAACAGCGAGTGATGGGTAAAGAGAGGGAGAGGAGCGAGCAGGCAGCCTGGAGGAAGAGGTGGAGTAGGGGATAGGGCCTTGGAGGAAGAGGTGTGGCAAGGGGGGGGTCCAGTTGTCAGCAATTAGAAAGTTGGCAACCCTGGTTAGCACTCTAAAATAGCAACGTGGCACAGGTGGCAGCTCAGGCTAGCCACCTGAGTACTACCTAGGGTCTCGAACAGGCTTGTACTTGGGAACTAGCCTAAGCCACTGCAGCCACAGCTATATTTAGCATGCTAGCTCAATCAGAGTAAGCATGTATACATCTACCCAAGTTGGCAATTATACCTTCCAGCTGCTGTGTAGACATACCCTAACTCAACCAGCCGAACATGTGATAAGGTATACACTGCCTTGTCCATATACGGCGAGTTATATGGGCCCGTGGCGCCCATGCTCCACCAATATTCAGGAAGGTGGGCCCGGCTCCACCAATGTTTGGGCTTATATTTTCAGAGCCGTCCCGTCAATAGGATGGACCGGGTCAACTGCCTCAGGCCCTGCGCTTTGGTGAGCTCCGTGCTTTAGGGGGATGCGGGGTCCAGGGGGTCCTGAAGGGTTAGTGGGGGGCCTGGCAGCAGCAAGTGACCTGGCCCCAGCCCGCTCCGCCCTGCCTCTTCTCGCCCCTGCTCCACCCCCCCAGGTAAGAAATTGTATTATCAATTTAGGCAATTTTCAGAGCAAAGGCCAGGTCTTCTTCTGTCTTGTATGCAGCACCAAGAAAAGTGTTGCCACCTAATAACAGAATGAAGGAAAGAACTCAAGCTTTTTCCAACTCAGAGCATAGTTTTCTCCAACTCAGAGAGTCTTCTAACAACAGTTGTTTAGCCAAATACTCGAGTCCTAGCACTTGCTGATAATCTTCCAGAATTGTCAGCCTGTTCCTGCACACTATAGTTTTAGCTAGAAATGTAAACTAGGGTTACCATATTTAAAAAATAAAAAAAAGAGGACACTCCACAGGCCCGGGCCCCGCCCCAACTCCACCCCTTTCCCGCCCCAACTCTGCCCATTCCCCCACCCCTTCCCCAAAGTCCCCACCCTAACTCCCACTCCTCCCTCCCAGCCATGTGAAAAGGGCTGCCCCCAGGTCTCCGGACCCCAGCCGCCGGCCGGGCACTTCCCCAGCGCAGCTGGA
>NC_048299.1:243737034-243864775 GCF_013100865.1 Trachemys scripta elegans
CTCTGCTCGAGCCACTACTCTACTCAGCACAGCATTCTTCATAGAGTGCTCGTGACAGTTCATCCTCCTGGTTCCTTCTCCTGGTAAGAGTAGCTCCTTCAGCTCACTAATGATGTTCATTCCTAGAATCCCTGGGACTCCTTCTCCAATATGGCTCCCTTTTGAGGCTTTGTCTTTCAGGATGAAGATGCATTTTCCTGGCAGAGTCTGGCCCATATACGCTATGTCTGCTTCAAGGCACCCCACCACTGGGATTGCCAGTCCCTTAACAGCTGTTAGACGTACAAACCGTGTGCTGTGCATGGTCAGGTCCTTGTCCTTCAAATATTTTTGAAAATGCAACTCAGTAATGGTGGTGACCTCTGAGCCAGTATCTAACAAACATCTGGTCTTCATCCCTGCTATACATACTTCAGCGGTTAGACAGTCTCCAAATGCTCGCTTACAGAAGTCACTAGATATGCTGGCACTGCCCATGTTCCTCTCAACACTGTATGCAGAGGGATTTTCCACGAAGGACAGGCCTAGGAATCCTTCTGCCACTGCTTGGCCTTCTACTGTACATGGACCACTTGCTCCTGGTGCCCCATTGGTTTTGAATGCCTGAGACTCTATTCTCCTTCTCAGTGGACATTCTTGGCTAGTATGTCTTGGCCTTTCACAAGTATAACAAATGTATCTTTCCAGCTCGTCCTTCAGTGGGGCTCTTCGGGATCCCGGTGCCCTTGGATACTTTGGCATACTAATGGGATTTTTTTCTTTCATCAACTCGGTCATCACTTTCAGCATCTCCCCCTGTTGGACCGCCAGTTTTTGGGTAGCTTCACTTAAGCTTTCCAATGTTAGCTCTGTTTGGGGCAGGGCCTTTTCCCCAGCAGCTGCATTCACAAGGTCGCCACTTCATGTACGGGGGTTAGTCTTGGCTGTCTCTGCCACAGGAACTTCCTCTTCTTCTGATCACATAATGGCAGCCTGCATGAGTTCATAGAACTTCTTACTGGGCTCTTCTTTAAACCTCCTTTTCATTTCACGTCGGAGGGAGTCATCACGGAGCCCCAGCACCAACTGCTCTTTCAGAACCGTATCTGGGTCTGGAACTCGCTGAGGGTCTCGCCGCTCCACTTTGCTCATTCTCTCCTGGAGGTCATATGCGTATGCCCGGACAGTTTCACCAGGCTCCTGCTTTCTCTCAAAAAACTCCTTTAGTCAGGTTCCAATAGGTACCTTGTCTCCATACACTTCCAGGAGGAGTTCAAATACCTTTTCCACATCTTTCTTGTCTGCCACTGGCATGAACTTTACTGTGGCCTTGGCCTGGCCCTTGAGGTGCTCCTCTATGAAGTCCACATGATCTTCTTCAGGTACTCTTAGCACACGCAGAGCCGCCTTCACAGACTTGACCCACTCCTCTACTGTAATGTCTCCTTGTCTAGTCGGGAAGCCACCAAACTCCGTGACCTTCCGCTCCCGTGGGACATAAATAGTAGGGGATTTCTTAGCTTCTGCTGTCTGTTGGTCTATTACTGCCTTGGCCAGCGATAAGGCTTCTCTCTGTTCAGGTCTAGCTTGTTGTAATGCCTCCGCTTGGTCTGATAATCTGCGCTGAAGTTCAGCAAACTAGGTTCATAGTTCTTCAATTCCAGCCATGGTAGGGTACTCAACCAGGCCCGGACCGTGCTACTAGAACTTATTGTTCCTGGGGACTGTCAGTCTCAGGCTCCTGATTTGCCATCGACCCTTCCCCTTTTAGTGCTGGGAGCTAGCCAACCAAAACACCCCCACTGAATGTTAGTAAGGGGGCAACAGTCCCCTTACATAATAGTCCCTTCTGGCCTTAAACTCTATGAGTGCCTTCAAAGATTTTATACAAGTAATAATTAGTACTGGTCAACATTTTTTGAATGGAAGCTTTTAACATCAGATCCTTTCACTGTAAAATGTCCTTTATTGAAATGGGAAGGGAAGGGTTTTTGTTTTTTGTTGTTGTTTTTTCTTTTGGGGGGGGGGGCAGGGGAATTTTAATTTTCTTCAAAAAGTTTTTGTTCCAAACTCCCCTCCCCATACAAAAAAATAAAGTTTCTGGTTTTCCAATTTCTCTCCTCCCTCCTTTTTTTTCCACCTTTGGAAAAAGGGGGAGAAAAGGAAAAGTGAAAGTGGAAGGGAATTAAAACAAACAAACAATAAATAAAAATGTACACGGCTGTGAAAAATTTCCTATAAATGCAGAATTGTTCCTTTTTAAACCTGTGGTGCTAATATTGTTTTATAAATAGTCACAAAACTACCATTTTTCAGCCAACTCCATGATAGCCTCATTATGTGTTTTTTTTCCCCCGATATACAAGGAGCAGTCACATGCTTCCAATCCCAATGGTTTGTTTTAGAGCAAGGGAAAAGCAAGAACAAACAAAAATAAAATCTCCAAGAGAGAGCACAATATGTGCCTTCTCTGTAACATGCTGCATCATTTCTGCCTCACAAAATGCCAGCTGTCCCTGAAGACAACTGCTCTAAGAAATTTTACAAGTTCAATACAGAGAAAACAATCATATCACATACACCACAGTATCCAAATTCAGAAAGAAAGATTGACTGCTGCAATATAGGCTATATACAGTTTTAGAAAAATATTGTTAGGATATGCATAAAAGGAAATAAGGCAAGAGGGCAAGATCTTCAGCCCAGTTCCTGCCCCTTTATGCGGTAGGAAATGGCTGAGGCAGCATAAACGGATCCTAAAAAGCCCCATATTCAGTTGTGGAGGATTCCCTTGGTGCAGGCAATGTGGACCCCTGGTAACCTCTGGCATAGAGGGTGCACTGGCAGCGTGGCTAGGAATGGGATGTCCTGGGCAGGAAAGCAGCATGCAGTGCTGCAGATATTTTGGGTGGGGTTGTGGCCTAGGCAGCGAGCCCATGGAATTGTCTAAATTATGCTGGTGGTCTCTGCAGTCCCCAGAGCAGCCTAGGAAGGAAGGCACCAAGGTGACTTATAGCCACGTTAGCCTCCCATTCCTCAGGGCTGTGAGTTCTGTGCTCATACAGAATCTCACCCATAATACTTATACAAGTCTCTTAAATGTTTAATCCAGCAATTCCATATCACAAGGATTGGCAACCTTTGGCACGCGACCTGCCAGGGTAAGCATCCTGGCGGGCTGGGCCAGTTTGTTTACCTACCGCGTCCACAGGTTCGGCCGATCGCAGCTCCCACTGGCCGCGGTTCACTACTCCAGGCCAATGGGGGTGGCGGGAAGCAGTGCGGGCCGAGGGATGTGCTGGCCACCGCTTCCCGCCGCCCCCATTGGCATGGAGCAGCGAACAGCGGCCAGTGAGAGCCGCGATCGCCCGAACCCGTGGACGCGGCAGGTAAACAAATTGATCTGGCCCTGCATGCCAGATGTTGCCAATCCCTACCATATCAAGTACCTATGATAACCCCACAGAGGGTATTGCTCATGAAAACAGCACCACCTCTTCGTCTGGACCCCTGTTGATTTTAGTGAGGCTCTGCCTGGGTATGCAAGGTCCAAGTCTTTGGCAGAGCCTGAAAGCTCATCTAGAAGCCTGTCTGGCTCCCAGCCGTGCATTTATAAACAGCAGGCCACACTTCCTCACTAGGCGATTTTAATTATATGGCATGGCAGATAAACAGCACAGTCCCCCTTTCATTCAGAATGGTGGTCACAATACAAGAAAAGAAATGAGTGATATACATCAGCACTGGTAGAAACTGCGCTAATGAAGGTTGCAAAACTGTTCCATTATAAACCAGGTTTTACATTCCTAATTTTAACAGTAATCTTTTGCATTCAAATTCCCCAGGAATGATCCCAAAAGGGGAATTTGTTTTGCTTTTTTAAAGTCTGAGCATATTTTTGCATTAGGAGTACTGGGAAATATGGTATGTAAGGAAATTCTGTCCACTCCCCTGAAGCAGAGAACTAAAAATGTCAAGTATAAAGTTTCATAGTCCAGACACGTAAGAAACTGTGAATGAGGAGGGCGTACTTTGCAAAGCATGGTTTGAGACGTTTATTCATTTTTAGTAGACATTTTATCCGGGGGAGAAAGGAGAGCATTGCCATTTTCCTGATAACTCACATCAGCCTCAATCCTGCCACATTTCCTGGGGGAAAACCCTTGGACTTCAGTGATGCTGTATGCAGGTGCACAAGTGTATCTCATGGAGCACAGCAGTCCCAATTCTGCAATCAGGACAGTGAGAATACTCCCTGCACTCCACGGAATAAACCACAGACATTGCACGCTGGAATAAACATCTAGGGAGTATCCAGTGGAGCCTTTACAAACGTTAACTACCTCAAGTTAACTGGTGATCAATTAACTCAGTGTAGACAAGCCTAGAAAGACTGGGGCCTTGTCTACACTGCCACTTTACAACGCCGCAACTTTCTTGCTCAGGGGTGTGAAAAAACACATCCCTGAGCACTGCAAGTTTCAGTGCTGTAATGTGGAAGTGTAGACAGTGCTACAGTGCTGGGAGCCATGCTCCCAGTGCTGGTAGCTACTCCCCTCTCCTCCTGGAGGTGAGCTCTTTCCCAGCACTGGTACTGCGACTACACATCCACGTCAAAGCGCTTATGTGGCAGCGCTTTAATGTTGCTAATGAAAACATACCCTGGGACAGTGTTTCCCAAATAGTGTCTCTGGAAGGTTCTAGATGGGTAGCAGTCCCAGGGAAAATGCATGTCCCGGTGGGAAGGTCGGAGAGCAAACCTGACCTGCACTCACCCTGCAGTGGTGGCTCCTGTCTTGTGGGGTTGGGCACAGCTCCCCACTCCAGGCATTGCAACCTGGTGCACAGAATTGCAGCTCCCTTCAGGTTTGGACAGGCTGCCCCTCCATCATAACAGACAGAAAGATGACTGGGCCAAACCTGACTGGTGCTGTGCACTGGTACCCCCAAATGTATGCACATTATGCAGGGTGCGTACCATTTGCAGGACCAGATTAAGGCATAGGAAACCTAGGCCTTGGCTACACTGGTGCTGTACAGCGCTGCAGCTTGCTGCGCTCAGGGGTGTGAAAACGCCCCCTCCTCCCCCCCCGAGCGCAGCGAGTGCAGAGCTGTAAAGTGCCAGTGTAATCAGCGCCTGCAGCGCTGCACGCTCACTCACAGCGCTGCAAGCTATTCCCCTCTGAGAGGTGGAGTACTTGCAGCGCTGCGAGACAGCTCTCGCAGCGCTGGCAGCGTGACACTTGCGCTTCATAGCACTGCCGCGGCAGCGCTGTGAATTGCCAAGTGTAGCCAAGGTCCTAGGCACATGCCTAGGGCCAAATTCATTGCGGGGCCCAACTTGAGCTCCTGCACCAGTACCTGAACTGGTCTGGTTCAGGTACTGGTGCAGGAGCCGGCTCAGCAGCAGCAGTAAAGAGGAGCAGCCCTGTGTGCCCCACTGTCCACTCACATTTCATAGAATATCAGGGTTGGAAGGGACCTCAGGAGGTCATCTAGTCCAACCCCCTGCTCAAAGCAGGGCCAATCTCCAACTAAATCATCCCAGCCAGGGCTTTGTCAAGCCTGACCTTAAAAACCTCCAAGGAAGGAGATTCCACCACCTCCCTAGGTAACCCATTCCAGTGCTTCACCACCCTCCTAGTGAAAAAGTTTTTCCTAATATCTAACCTAAACCTCCCCCACTGCAACTTGAGACCATTACTCCTTGTTCTGTCATCTGGTACTACTGAGAACAGTCTAGATCCATCCTCTTTGGAACCCCCTTTCAGGTAGTTGAAAGCAGCTATCAAATCCCATCTCATTCTTCTCTTCTGCAGACTAAATAAGCCCAGTTCCCTCAGCCTCTCCTCATAAGTCATGTGCTCCAGCCCCCTAATCATTTTTGTTGCCCTCCGCTGGACTCTTTCCAATTTTTCCACATCCTTCTTGTAGTGTGGGGCCCAAAACTGGACACAGTACTCCAGATGAGGCCTCACCAATGCCAAATACAGGGGAATGATCACGTCCCTCGATCTGCTGGCAATGCCCCTCCTTATACAGCCCAAAATCCCATTAGCCTTCTTGGCAACAAGGGCACACTGTCGATTCATATCCAGCTTCTCGTCCACTGTGACCCCTAGGTCCTTTTCTGCAGAACTGCTGCCTAGCCATTCGGTCCCTAGTCTGTAACAGTGAATGGGATTCTTCCGTCCTAAGTGCAGGACTCTTCACTTGTCCTTGTTGAACCTCAGATTTCTTTTGGCTCAATCCTTTAATTTTTCTAGGTCCCTCTGTATCCTATCTCTACCCTCCAGCATATCTACCACTCCTCCCAGTTTAGTGTCATCTGCAAACTTGCTGAGGATGCAGTCCACGCCATCCTCCAGATCATTAATGAACATATTGAACAAAAGCGGCCCCAGGACCAACCCTTGGGACACTCCGCTTGATACCGGCTGCCAACTAGATGTGGAGCCATTGATCACTACCCGTTGAGCCCGACGATCTAGCCAGCTTTCTATCCACCATATAGTCCATTCATCCAGCCCATACTTCTTCAACTTGCCGGCAAGAATATTGGCCCCCATGATGGAGAGTCCACGAGACCAAATCTGAGCAGTGTTGTGACCCTCGTGCACCAGGTTGCAATGCCACTCACTCAGTTTTAGCCCTGGTGCCCCCCGTCATGATGCAGGGCCATAAGACCAAACCTGAGCAGGCAGCGCTGTTCCTCCTTGCTGCTGTCGTTGGGCCAGCTCCTGCACCAAGGCTCCCTCCTGGGGCCCTATCTGGCCTCACCCCGATTCCAGCACCCCATGTCCCCTTTGCTCTGCTTGCAGGACTTGTTCAGTGACAGCCTGAAGACATGCTACAAGTATGGGGAACTACGGTGAGTGCCCACAGAAGGGAGCCGACTGGCAGAGGGGCAACGGAGAGCGTGGGAGGTGGACAGAAGGGAGTTTGGCCTAGCTGCATTGTGCCCAATGTAAGATAAAAGAGTGTGTGTAGACGCTATGCCAAGTGAAAATGAGAATGGTTCAATTGTGTGTACCACATGAAAAATTTCTGGGGGTGCCCAGGCTGCAATGCCCAGAGTGGGAAGCCAGGCCCAGCGGTGTGGGACAGGAGTAAGGGTGAACATGGGGTGTGCTCGCTCTCCAGCCTCCCCCGGCCACAGACACACACACATATACTAGGTAGGGATTAGGGTTGCAATCAGGGCCGGCTCCAGGCACCAGCACAGCAAGCAGGTGCTTGGGGTGGCCAAGGGGAAGGGGCGGCACATCCAGCTCTTCGGCGGCGGGTCCCTCGGTCCCTCTCAGAGGGAAGGACCTGCTGCCAAAGAAGAAAGTGGTGCAGTGGAGCTGCCGCCGAAGTGCTGCCGATTGCGGCTTCCCTCCCCCAGGGTGGAAGGTGATACTGAGGGCGGTCAATGCCCCGTGGTGGAGCGAGAAGGAAGTGGCAACAGAAGATGAAGATGTTGGCCTATGATTTTGCCTCCCCTCCCATGAATGTGGACCCTGGGTGGGTCAGACACAAAAAAAGAGACAAATGCAGTGGGTGGGTTGCCCTACTAAAAAGTTAGGGAATGACTGCAATAAGTCACAAGTTCCCAAAAGGTGACAATAGTTTGTCAAGCAATGTTACAGGTAACTAAATGCATATTTAATCCATTTTGAATCCATTATTAAACATGTCAGTATGTAACAATGTGTAGTACAGGGCAGACACAGGGAAAATGTGAGAATATATGATTCTGTCTCGATGGACTTTTCTAAACTAACAATAAACTGCCTCAGCCATTATCATTCACTTCTCTATAAAACAAAAGGTTCCTATACTTTTGTTATACATGGTCAAAGATCACCTGCCTTCAGGGCCCGCCCCATGAGGTTCTGAAAAAGGACATCAGTCCACAAACAAAACTGGGACTATCCATTTTCCAAAAAAGGAAACAGGAAATAGTTTCAATACTTCCAAAGAGGCAAACTGAAAAGGGGAAAAGGTCAACAGTTTGTGAACTGAAGTCTGGGAGATACAATCAGAAGACCTCAAAATGCTTTACATACCATGGTTTAGGCCTCACAATACCCATATCTTGATAAGCATTATTTCTTGTTAACTGTGCTCCTGCCCAGAAGCCCCCATCAGGATCAGGGCCCCATTGTGCTAGGTGCAGTACAAACACACAGGAAGATCCAGTCCCTGCAGCAAAAAGAATACAATCCAAGGCTTGCTCCTGCAAGGAGTTGCACACCAAGCTCCATAGACTTCAGTGGGCTCCATGTGCACAGGGATGCACGTCCATACTTCTCATTGTACAACTGTGGCCTAAATAGACAGGTGAAAGGTGTGGGAAAGGGCTAAGATACACAAGCAGAGGGATCAGGCCAATGATGGGCATACATCATGTTAGTCTTATTTTTTTAATATTATATATATCACACACACACACTGTCCCCACAACCCTAGATCTAGCTAATGTTATTTCCCTTGTTCCTCAGTTTACTTGTAAAACTGGGACTACAGAAAGAATAAGTATTTTCCCAAAGAGCATGTTCTGGTGTCCAAATTAAAGTGATAGAATGTTCCACAAAACAGTTCAAAACTCCAAGAGTACTGACATCTTTTATCTAACCAATAACAACAACAGTTATACTTAAATAACCATCCCCTAAAAAAACAAAAGCAGGGCTGGGCATTAGAGAGAGTAAAACAGAGTAGCCTCGTATTATAAGCACTTGGTGACTCCTTGTGTCACAGCAGCAGTTCCTCTGCACTACCTTCCCTGCGTAGCTCAGCAAGTTCAGTTGGGCTCCTGGGCTCTAGCTTCTAAACTCACTTGAACTCCCTCCTACCTTGCAAGTCATTTTATTTACTTTGCCTGTGTTGGACCAGAAGTCAGACAACGATCCATTGCCAGCCCCCTGTTCCCTGAAGGTGTAGTTCCCCAATAGACATCCTGAATGCCATAGACCAGCTATCTCTTTGCCATCATCAGGCATCACTTAAGTTCTGGCTCTCACTTGCCCAGTTCCTGGGTAAGCGCTGCAGTCTTGCCACAAGCAATACCAGGCACAACCAGCGCTGGAGAGGACTAGTTACTCAAAGGAGAGAATTGTGTGGACTTCACAGTCACTCACTGGTTTGGGAGTAGGAGACTGTCTGACACATGCCTCTATCTATCTTAACTGCTGCCAGGATACCTGCCCAATAGGTGAATGCAGAATCAGGGTAGGGGAGTATGATCTATTGTTGGGACATTTTGTGGGGAGGGGTAGTAGCTCTTTACAAATCAAATGTAAAAAGGACGGTCTCCAGTAATGATTAAGAACTTTGCATTACAAAAAGGAAGCTCAATTTTCATCCAAACAGAATAGCGTGTTTATTAACCTCCATTACTTCACAGTTTGTGAATCCATAAAAAGGGAGGAGGCCAAGGTATGTAATCAGCCTTGAAAGCTTTTTATTATTAGCAGATGTACTAACAAGTTGTCAGCTCTAAAATGCAGGGCCGGTCTCCATTTTGTGACCTATACAGCACCAAGCACAGTGTTGGCACTTAAAAAAATAGCTACACCCTAAACTATCATAGGAGAACATTTGTCTATCCTTGTGAAGGTTAGTAAGTGCCTATTTCTTGCATCTTTCAGTGTCCTATGCTTTGGGGATAGAGGGGTGTCCAGAGCTAAGGGAGTGGAGGCTGAATGCTGATTAATTAACTAATGAAAAGCAGGTGTAAATTGCTTAAGAGTAGCTCTTTAAAGCAAGTAACATGAGGTAACAAAAATAAACTTCCTGTGAAACTGTAGTAACTCCTGTAATAAACTCCACTGGGCTCTCCTTCCCCCTCTCCTTGGTTCTGTCTGGCACTCCCACTCCTAAACCCTCCTGGGTCAAACACGCCCTGGCTTACCTTGTTTGTATTGTACCAAAAGTTGGATTGGGACCCATTTCTGGCCCCTTGCTCCGCAGAGGTGGAGTTCCAGGGCAGATGGTCTAATATGGTCAGGATGTGCATTTCTCCAGCCATCAGTTGTGCCCCCAGGGGGACTCCGCTGCAGGCAGTGCCATGAGCAGGCGGGGACGTGTTGCTATCAGGAGAGGAGCGTGAAGACTTTACAGTCACTTCCTGGTTCGGGACGGTTTGGGAGTAGGAAATTCTGCTTGTATGACACACTCCTCTGCACCTACTGCTGCCCGGACATTGCACAGGTGTATGTAGAGTCGGGGGAGGGAGGAGAGCTACTGCTGGGACACTGGGGAACTTGGAGGTGTATGGGGGTGGCGGGGGGGGCTATGACTTGTTTTGTTGCCTATACAAATTTGTAGGGGGTAGCATAACAACAAAGCCAAATGCAGGAATTTTTCAGCTAGCTTCACTGCTCTTGGCACAGCACTCCGACCATTTCTCCCCCTCTGACGTCCCAGTGCCCTACCCCTGTTCTGTATCAGCTGCCTGCTAGGTTAACTCTTTCACAACCCACTGAGCATTGACTAACTCTAATAATTTAGGCTGGTCAGATTATTCATAGCAAATAAACTATCCAATTAATTTAGCTCTTTTTTAGTACTGAGTCATTTGCACAGACTGTTATTTCTGTGATCTTATTCATTATTTGTAAGTATTTTCCAAATAATTTATGTGAACAGATTTCAGCCGATGGGTCTGTTTTCAAGATGTCACTTCACCTATTTGCAATGTCTGATTAGTCACCTGTACAACATGGTATTATTTCTGCTCAGTGACTAGACAAGTGAAACTTTTTCAATGGGATAGTAAGTAATAATCAAGGGCAAATACACTTGATGGTGCATGTAAACCCTTGTTCATATGTTCACCCAACTTTTTTCCTCTTAAAGGGCTACTCAGTTTCAGTAGGATGGTTTTGTACATGAATGAATGAGATTAAATTGGAGTGTGTGTATGAAGTGTGCACAAAATGTAAATAACTCTGGTTTTGTAAGGGGAAACTAGTCCATTGGGTTTTAAAGATGAAGTCTGAAATTCCTCTGGACAAATTTTGATCACTGTAGTGGAAAAAGGGAATAGAAGTGAAGTTAAAGGATTGAGAGGGCTTTAAAGGAGGTCAAGACATTTGGGGGATCATGAAGAAAGAAGGGTTGTGGGGGGCTGACAATCACAGGAGGATAGACATGGTCTCACAGAGTAGCAGAGAGGGCTCTATATTGAGAACCAAAGGCAGAGCTGTTGCATCCTAGGATTTGTAGAGAATGTAACTGAGCATAATCTGAACAGTTCTGTAGACACATGACTATCGGAGAACTAGAGAATCTTGGATACCCTTGGGCAATTATTGTTTACACTGTCCATCTGCCAGTCTGCTGTGGCTAGAAATCTTGCTTGTTGGCCTCATTTATGTGAAATGGCCCAGGAAGGTATACTGTGAGAAAACTCTTGGAATAATTAGGTTGGCATCCCTTCCTCATTCCATGTTGTTTCTCAGGTACTGTTGTTTTGCTGAGCAGTGCTCCCAGAGATACAAGTGACAGCAGCATTATTAGCAGTGTGCACCTCTGAAACATCTTTTGTAGGACACACATGGGCACTGGTGGCCATTCAGGCTGCACTTATTATTTGTATTGCAGAGCACCTCTGGCCCCCCCAACCAGGGCCCCATTGTGCTGGACACTGTACAAATACATAATGAAAATACAGTCCCTGCTCTGAAGAGCATATAATCTAAATCTCAGATGAGAGCCGACAGGTGGATACAACAACACAACCTGCAGAGCTGGAGGAGAGAAAATAGGATTCATTGTTTAGTTCCAGAGCACCCAGTGAGACTGGAGCTCCCATCTACCAGCAGGGAGGGTCCAGAGACGCAGGGGTGAAGAGAACTAGGCAGCTGGGCAATATGTCCCGGGGAGCAGGTGCAGAAATGAACTTTCAGCAGGTGACTGAGCATCGTGTATAAGGGAACTGAGCAGCAGAGAAGGAGGGGCAGAGCCCAGGTGACAGATGCAGGGGGCAGAGAGAGGTGTGATTAGCTGCTTTCAGCAAGGACAGAACACATGAATACATTAAGCTAAAGATAAAATACAGATTGTCCTGTTGCTACTTTTCTATGTAAGCAATTGCTGCCAGCAGCCTCGGGGGGGGGGGGGGGGGGGGGGAGGGGATGTCATGCTATAGAACCATAGTTTTACTAACTCTGTTGTATAGTGGTGAACTATGGGTGCTAAGACAGACTGGAGAACACCAGACTGATATTTCTGATTCATATAGTCTTCATTAGCTGCCCCAAATCAAGTGACAGGACGTGGTCAGAAATGAGGATATTTGAAGGTGAACCTAGCAACTACTTCCATCATCACTGGTTCAGTTTTGGTAGCTTTCTTGGTATGGAGGTATTATTAGGATGGAAAATGGATGAATTCCAAGCATGTGTAACAATGATTGCCTCTTCATGGCTGGTGCTCAGTGGGCATCAAGAAGCTTCAGTGGCAGGACTAGATTGCCAAATGGACGGGAAGTAAATACTCAACCAGGCCACGCTACCTTAAGCATCTTGCCAGAGTTCAGTCCAGGTGGTGTTCAATTTGTAAGGAGGTCACTTTCCTTTGGGATTTGCCGTGACAATAATGGAAAATGTAGGAGATGCCCTGTTCCATAGGTTAAATTATTTAATATTACAAGGGTTGAGTGGGTTGGGCTAAAAAATCCTGAACACAGAGGGGGGCTTGAAGGAGCATTTGAAAAAAAAAAAGAAAGGAAGTTTGGTGGTCTATGACAGGAAGACTATTCCAAGCAGCCAGTAAGAACAAACATAGGCAATACTAGTATTCTAGACAAACTAGTTTTCTATTGTGCATGCCTAAAACTGATTCTTCATTGACCCTATTTCTAAAAGCCACTTATTCAGTTAAATAATTCAATACTAAGAAACATCTTGTTTCAGTGATTCAATGTGTACAGTCTAACTTGAAATACCAGTTCCTGTGATAACAATTCCCGTGAGTACTTTGTAAATTCCGGGATGCTTATAGATATGAATAAATAAGTACATTCTACTGGAGCTTCTTTTCTCTATTACATGGCTATGTGAATGGCTGCATAATTGCAGATTATTTAAAAATGTTGCATAATTGTGCTCTGGAATCTAAGCTTGCATTTTAAAAAAATTGTCTGTAGGCAGTTTGGTTTATGGTTGCAAAGTAGCCTTCAAAATGGGTATGGAATGTAAACTGATGCAACTGATGTTTGCCTGCGTTTAGAAAGAGTTGAAATAATAGCTGTGGGAGAATTGTGAATGGCCTCCATTCTTCTGTTAACCTAAAAGGCTAGGGACAATTTAAATGTCAACATTAGCTACTTCAAGACAGATCATTTTAGCAGAAACATCCAGCTAATGTTCTTATTTGTCATTTTCAGTTTGTAATTGTTGGATGTAATGGCAGATACAGGTCCAGAGAGCAGTTGGAGCAGCTGCTGGGGTGAGAACACAAATCCAAATCCAGCTCCTATTCCCATATTTAAAGTTATCTCTGTCTCTGCCCCAAGTTGGGAGGGAAGGAGTTGATGCTTCCCATGCTTAGTGCCAAAAACCTCATCTGCTTGGATAACCAAAACCACCTCCAACCCCTTCCTGGGTGCCAAAAGCCACATTGGTCCCCATCTCAGCTGCCAATAATTTCTGCAATGCAGTTCCCCATTTTCAAAAATGCACGAATTGGCAGCATAACGAAAATTTGGAGGCGGCATAAAATACATTGAATTGACCCTCAAAATAAACCTGCAAGGCACAGGACCATTGTCATAGATCACTCATTTCTCATCAGCTTATCACTTGAAATAAAAATGTGACTGTGATCTTCCTCTTCTCTTCATGTGTCAGTATATAATGCCGGCATCTGTAATTTTCACTCCATGCATCTGAAGAAGTGTTTTTTTTACCCACGAAAGCTTTTGCCCAAATAAATCTGTTAGTCTTTAAGGTGCCACCGGACTCCTTGTTGTTGTTATGGTGGTGACGGGCTCTCTGTAGCTGAGCATTTTCTGAGTTTCTCCTGCTGTTGGTACAGTGCAATGCTAGTAGTGATGGAAGCATTATTCTAGGGTCCAGCCATTTCACCCCCTCTTGTCTATGCTCTAACACTACACTGATTTTTAGAATTGAAGATGGTATTGGATATGTAATAGGTCTCAAACTTTTTATATTATACCAGCTTACAGTCTGAGGAAGGGTCAAATTCACTTGAGTAATATTGAACTATTTCAGTTCAATTGCCACCTGCCAATGGCAGAAAGTCTCTCCTTCCAGCAGCTGCAATTAGTCGAATATCACTTTATTTTTAATAATTTGTAAAACGTCATTCCACTTAGAGTTAAATGTTCTGAGGAAACATCCTGCACAGAACACAAGTGTACTGCAGAACGTTTCCAAGAATAATGCTCTTTGAAATCTGTAGTGTAGGTCATCAGTGCTGTACTTTTGCCTGGCTTACATTTGGTAACTCCGCCATTTTGGTTTGATTTCAACTACAGTATTGATTGCGAGCTGCTTCCCTTTGGGATGTCTATCAATGTAAGGAAAAAAAGAGCATTGGAGCAGAGATACGTTTTACAGACCCCAGAGAAGGCTTTTGCCCTTTACTCTCTGGACTGTGAGTGAAAGAGATTTTGGTCCTTCGCATTTTCGTTTTTATCTTCTCTACTCTCTCAATTTAGACTTAATCCTGATCCGCTTAAAGTCAATGGCAAAGCTCCCATTCATTTCAATGGAGCAGGATTGAGCTCTCCAACACTCTAAATAATAATCTAAAACATTGTAGATTTGTTTGTTGAATAAGAAATACATTTTCTCTCCCTAACAGGCATGCAACATATTTTCTCTAAATGTAAATGTTACCTGGGAGTTGAACAGTGATGTGGTTTTTATTATTTCTGTAGTAGACTACAGTATCCTGCACATACTCCATACATACTTCTCCACTTACGAGTCAAACATGGCTATGTAAAGTGAGCAGCTTGTTTACACTAGACCCCTATGGCTTGCTATCAAATTAGTGGTAAATCAGTATTATAGTAAACAGAGGTCAAAGATCAAACCTACAATTTCACATAAAATTCCGGACCATGTACACAAAATATAAAATGCAAAAACTGCAAGGCACAGGACCATCAACTGCTCTTAAAACTAATCAAAAGCAAGCAGGATAAGATTAGAGGAAACATGATTTTAATCCAAATTTTAATGTAAAAGTCATATAATGGATCTCTTTTAAAGCATGACAACTGACTAAATACTAGGTTTCAAAGTAGCAGCCATATTAGTCTGTATCCGCAAAAAGAACAGGAGCACTTGTGGCACCTTAGAGACTAACAGATTTATTTCAGCATAAGCTTTCGTGGGCTACAGCTCACTTCTTCAGATGCATAGAGTGGAACACACAGACAGAAGATATTTATACATACAGAGAACATGAAAAGGTGGAAGTACGCATACCAATTGTAAGAGGCCAATCAATTGAGATGAGCTATCAGTAGCAGCAGAAGAAAAAACTTTGAAGTGATAATTGAGATAATTGAGATGATCAATTGATTGGCCTCTTACAATTGGTATGCGTACTTCCACCTTGTGACGTTATTGATATAATCTGGGACCATATAGATCATAGTTGCAACTAAGGTCCTGTAGTGGCATGCAAATCTTGTATAAAGGGGGTCAAATGGGGTGTCTAAGACAAGGTTATGGTTTACTGGTTATGATTATGCTGTCTATATGTGTGTATCAATTTTGTAGTTGAAGTTATAAATATTGGCTCTATACTGTCTGTATTTCAAACTTATGCTATGCTGCTGGGTGACATCCCAGACAAACTGGTGTTAGCTCTGCCTAGCCTGCTTGATGGCTCATTAAGGACCATCAGCTATACAATAGACCCATTGAGAGAAGGCAAATATGCCTTGAGACTCAGCAAAGTATGCAGGAACTCGCCCATGTGACTCCAGACTCCATTTTGCTGTAATTTTCCACAGTAAGAACAAAGAGGTGTTCTTATACCTGGAAAAGACTATATAAGGCTAATGCCTCATCTCCATCTTGTCTTCAATCCTGCTTCATACCTCTGGAGGAACTTTGCTACATGCTGAAGCTTTGAACAAAGGACTGAGGACCCATCCCAGCGGGGGATGTATTCCAGAGACTTGATTTGAACCTGCAGTTTATTCCATCGCTGCTGCAAGCCTGAACCAAGAACTTTGCCATTACTGTATGTAATTGATTCCATTTAACCAATTCTAACTCTCATCTCTATCTTTTTCCTTTTATGAATAAACCTTTAGATTTTAGATTCTGAAGGATTGGCAACAGCGTGATTTGTGGGTAAGATCTGATTTGTATATTGACCTGGGTCTGGGGCTTGGTCCTTTGGGATCAGGAGAACCTTTTTCTTTTACTGGGGTATTGGTTTTCATAACCATTTGTCCCCATAACGAGTGGCACTGGTGGTAATACTGGGAAACTGGAGTGTCTAAGGAGATTGCTTGTGAGACTTGTGGTTAGCCAGTGGGGTGAGACCGAAGTCCTCTTAGTCTGGCTGGTTTGGTTTGCCTTAGAGGTGGAAAAAACCCCAGCCTTGGGCTGTAACTGCCCTATTTGAGCAATTTGTCCTGAGTTGGCACTCTCAGTTGGGTTCCGCCAGAACCGCATCGTCACACACCTTGTCATGTTTTCTGTATGTATAAATATCTTCTGTTTGTGTGTTTCACTCTAAGCATCTGAAGAAGTGGGCTGTAGCCCACGAAAGCTTATGCTGAAATAAATTTGTTAGTCTCTAAGGTGCTACAAGTACTCCTGTTCTTTTGACTAAATACTACTTATTTTATCTTTAAATGAAACAAACTTTCATTTGTTACCATGAATAACTGTCTACTCATACAAATGCGTTTTTAAAATATAGATAGCGCAATGTGATAGTACTGCAAATGTAATCGTAAAAACCAGTCACTGAATAGGTAGCATAGCACTGCTCCTGCTCTCACTGAACTCAAGAATAGTTTTGCCACTGGCTCAGTGGAAGTAAGACTGGGCCCAAAATTCTATTTACTGTTTTACAGTGCTGTCTATTGACGATGGAAACCAATGGGACATATTCACTCCATTTTATAATGGAATAATTGCTCCTGAAATTACAATACTCTGTTAGCTTGAAAATAACTTTCCAGGCAATCATTCCGTAACACACTACTGGCAATGTCTAGCTACACTGTGTGTGCATTCTACTGAGTGCTTAAACTGAAACATTCATAAAATACAACAGGAAAACAAAACAATTCTAAAACCAAGGTGGAAAATAAGAGTTGTTAATGAAGATTTGGTTACTCAATGCCACCAGATGTCAGCATACACTATATGATTGAGAGCAAGTACTTAAGACCTTTCAGAACTGGATTGGAATAAAACTAACTTCTTGCTAATGAAAATTATGCAGTGGCTAAATAACTGAGGACCCAATCAGAGCCTCTTGTGGGAAAGTCTGTAGCAATGAGAAGGAATTCTCTGTGAGGATTTCCTCAAGGAGATTTCTCCTCAATTGCTCCATTAGATTTAGGGTGACCAGATAGCAACTGTAAAATATCGGGACAGGGGGTGGGGGGTAATAGGAGCCTATATAAGAAAAAGACCCAAAAATCGGGACTGTCCCTATAAAATCGGGACATCTGGTCACCCTAATTAGATTGCCCTCTAATTCCCACAATTCAGGCCATACGTCCTGCTCTCCCCAAAGTCCCACAAATCTTCCAGAATCCACATGGAACCCAGCAGAACCAGGAAATAGTAAGAGGTCTGGGAAGTCCCATTTATGCCCAATGGCTCCTTCCGCACATCTTGTTCTCCTGGGACTCCTACAGCGAGCAGCTGCCCCAGAGACCTTCTTAAAGGGGGACCCCCCAGCACTGGGGAGAGGGTAAACTTGGAAAGTTAATAGTGCCTGGGGCTAAGGACTCTCTCCAGGGCTATTGAAAAGATGATTACACATCTTCCGCATACCCCACTGTGATGGGGAATACAACCCCCACAATGGGCAACATAGGGTTAAGGTGGGCTCGGGTGTCTCCACCCTGTCACACCTGTGAGAGATGATAGGATTGAAGGGAGATTCTTCAGAGGGAGAAACCCAGCTTAGCGGCTGGCAGAGCAGGGCGGACACCAGACCTTCAGTCCTCACTTCCTCGAAAGAGGGCCAACTAAAGGCAGGAGCTCCTCATATGACTGCTGCCCGATGGCCCCTCCCTGAGGGCAGGGAGAATCAGATGCTGATTCACTTTGAGAAAAACTTTGCTTCTCTGTTTACTTGTGCACTCAGTTTAGAGCCACAGCCTGATGAGCGCTCTCTGAAGGAAGAGAGCCTCAACCCAGCTTTGGGATGATTTCTTTGGGTTAATTCTCCTTGTTTCTGTTTGTTGACTGTCCTGGAAGGAAAGAGACTTTAAAGTGAGCCAGCCGGAGGGCCAAGTCACAAGAAGAGGCAGACCACTGGAGTGCCCTTCAGCAGGTGGTACCAGACAAGGAGAGAGCTGCTATACCATGCCTGGCCACAAGGGGGCACCCTAGTGGTGAGTCAGCCGCTGCACATCCTCCCCCCACCCACTCATTGCACCTCTGGCCTACTGGTGCCTTGCTCCCTTCCTAGCACCTCCCCACTTGGACATCCCAGGATCTGAGTTGCATCCTCCACAGCAGGGGTTCTCAACCTTTTTCTTTCTGAGGCCACCCCCAACATGCTATAAAAACTCCACGGCCCACCTGTGCCACGGTCACTGGTTTTCTGCATATAAAAGCCAGGGCCGGCATTAGGGGCTAGCAAGCAGGGCAATTGCTTGGGGACCCTTACCAGAACGAGTTTTGCCATTGGCTTCAACTGGAGAAAAATAGGGACCAAGACTGAAGTTATTGAAATCTTTAGAAGCGTTAAATAATATCACCCAAATCATACCAGTCAACCTCCTTGATTCTTATTTGTTGCCTCTCTCACTGTGAGTCCTGGTCATACAGGCTTAACAGACCTGCTTTACATCTTGAGGACTTGACATGTTAAGTTCTGGTAGAGCTGGGCAAATACCATACAATTATTTTCCATGACTGTCCATACAAATTTTTTTAACAAGTTCTCTTTGTATCTGCCCTCATTTGCTGGTCACTTTATGCAGCTATTCTAAAGAATACACTTACTGTCAGGAACTATGCATGGAACGAGAGAATGCTAAGCAAATAATACATTTGGAGAGTGAATTTTTAATTTGTAAATGGGAGTATTTGTGCTAAAAACTTGATTCTAAGAGTTAGATTCATCCACCCAGGGAAAAGAGACATACTATGCGACCTCTCTGTCAAGTCAAAACTAACAGAACTCAAACTTCAGTTACTGAATACTTGCAACAAACTGCTTGCAAAATGATCTTCAGACCAAGAATCCTTTTCCAAAATTCATAGAAACATAGAAATGTAGGGCTGGATGACTTCGAGGTCCATGCAAGTCCAGCCTCAAGTGCTATGACAGGACCAAGTAAACCTAGACCATCCCTGACAGGGGTTTGTCCACCCTCTTTTAAAAAAAATGAACAGGAGTACTTGTGGCACCTTAGAGACTAACAAATTTATTTGAGCATAAGCTTTCATGGGCAACAGCCCACTTCATCAGATGCATAGAATGGAACATACAGTAAGAAAATATATATACATATAAAGAACATGAAAAAGTGGAAATAGCCATACCAACTGTAAGAGGCTAATTAAGTAAGATGAGCTATTATCAGCAGGAGAAAAAAAATAAAACGTTTGTAGTGATAATCAAGATAGCCCATTTTAGACAGTTAAAAACCTCTACTGATGGGGATTCCACAACCTCCCTTGGAAGCCTAGGCCAGAGCTAAACTACCCTGTTAGGAAGTTTTTCCTAGTATCTAACCTAAATCTCCCTTGCTTTAGATTAAGCCATTACTTATTGTCCCACCGTCAGTGGACATGAACAACAATCAGTCACCATCCTCTTTATAAAAGTGTTTAATGTAGCTGAAGACTTATCAGGTTGCCCCTGAGTCTTCTTTTCTCAAGACTAAACGTGCCCAGTTTTTTTAACCTTTCCTCATAGGTCACATTTTCTAAAAGTTTTATCATTTTTGTTGCTGTCTTCTGGACTCTCTCCAATTGGTTATTTGCAGAAATTAGATGGCTCCTCAACTGTTTGCTCTTTGTTCTACTCCAGGTCCCATAGCAGTTTGGAGTGGAGTATGTTCACATTGCACCTACTGTAAAATAGGGCTACAGCAGGTGTAGCTCAACAGGGCTGGCTCCAGGCACCAGTCCACCAAGCTTGTGCTTGGGGCGGCACCTGGAGGGGGGCGGCGCGGCGCTCCGGCTCTGGCCACCTGAGAGAGCGGAGCCCCGTCCAGGCTCGCCGCCCTCCCCCCGGAGCTCTGGCCGCCGGGGAGAGCGGAGCCCCGGCCGGGCTCGCCGCTCTGGCTGCCGGGGAGAGCGGAGCCCCGGCCAGGCTCTCCGCCCTCCTCCCGGCACTCTGGCCGCCAGTGGAGCCGCAGCGGGCTCGCCGCCCTCCGGCCGGTTGGGGAGAGCGGCCTGCGGCTGGGCTCGGCACCCTCCCCTGTCGCGCTCGGGGGGGCGGCAGGAGGCTTTTTGCCTTGGGCGGCAAAAAAGCCAGAGCCGGCCCTGTAGCTGAAATACAGAGATGCTGGGATCTGGTCCTGCTCCCACTGAGGTAATTTAGAGTTTGGCACTGACTTCAGTAGAAGCATTCCAGTAGAATGTTTGGAGGGGTGGGGGTGGGGGTGGGGGAAAATCACTGCACTTCCAAAGAGCCAAGTACTTTGCCCAGTAACTGCGTGGATGCTAAGGAGATCCATAGGGACTAGGGTGGAAGGAATCCATAGGGACTAGGGTGGAAGGAATCCAGGTCACTCCACAGCTACTACTGCAGCCTCAGACTGCATTATCGCTGGGGCTGTTTCATTCATCTATAGAGATCAGCGATGCTCTGCCCAGACCTTATCTCCAAACACACCTATGCACTTGGGAAGAAGAAGCCTTTATGGAACACAGATCCATGGCAGGCAGAGGTGCAGATTTCCTATGCAGCTGTCTTATCTCCTGGATCGTGGCAGTTCTGCTGTATCTGGGGTCCTCCCTGGGCGTGGACAGTGAGTTGCAAGACTTGCCCCCGTGTATTTTTGGGAACAGTACACATACACACCCTGGGGGCCAAACAAAGTGAGAAAATAAAACCATCTTCCTTGCAAAGTTTTAAGCTGTTCACAGCTGTTGATGGAATGGATTATTTCATCGAGTACAAGGATCTGTGCAGGGGGCAGCTGCTCTGCTCCCCCTGACTGAAAACAGCACCTCTGCATAGTAGAGGGCTCCAAAGCAGCAACAAGACTTGGGAATAGTTTGTCAGCTGCTACAGAGCACTGTGGAGCCCTTTCGAAAATGCCATTAATTAACATGCACATGTATTGCTGAGGCAAGTTACAGCGACCCACCAAAAATTTTGACCTAAATCTGCCATTGTCGGTCTGTACATGTACAAGTAAGTAAGAGAACACTAGCCTATTAGAGAGTAAAAGTCTAATGAGTGAGTTCATAAGAGATGGCTAGATCCTCAGTGACAGCCAAGTAGCGCTCTTTGCGCTTGGACTGAGGGCAAAAGTGCTGTTTGTTTTCCCCTGATCTGGTCCCTGATACAAATTAGAGCAACCTGAGGGCTGCTCTATTTTACACCAACTAACTCTGGTCTGAAGAGGCTGTCCTAGTAACTTTGGTTCACAGGGGTATAGGGATGCCTTGCCTGTGCCCAGTGCTAATGGCTTGAGTAGAGCCTTGCACCACCTAAGGATTCCTCTACATAATGGGAATCATCAGATGGCTCACTAAACTGGTTTTAGCTGGGGCATGGGTGGGGGGAGAGGGACTATCTAAGATCCTTTGTAACCTTACTCAAGTGAATAGTCCCCCTGACTTCAAAGGAAGGAAACTGGAGAAACAGTCTCGCATATTATAAAATCCGTACTCAAAAACCACAGTGAAGCCCGCCTTTGAGGCAGACACGTGACGTATTTATAGCTTTGGCAATGCTTACATATGGTGTCAATGAACTGAAACTGTATGAGAGGGTCCAATCTGGTTTGGGGCTTCTTGAAAATTTGTGACTTAAAAAATAAAAATTGTGGTATTTTGATAAATCCATAAAATCCCTGGTATAAGAAATATAAAAATAACCAGAGGCAACCTCCAATATGACTGGCTTGAGAATCTACTCTGGTTTCTTCTCTCCAGAAAACAAAGTATTAACATGAATATCATATGTGTGTGTGTGTGTTGCAAATAAATGCAATAAATGGTGAATTAATATAATTATGCTTGTGTGTGTGTGCAGAATTACCAGATATGGTATTTAAGGCTTTGTGGAACAATATCTTCAGCATAATAAAATATTAGCAGAGTTTTGTATTTTGTTTACATTTGAATTGAGATTTCAATAGATTTTTTTCCTTGGAAAATGTGTTGTTTATAAATATACTTCCCTGTCATAAGTATAGCTAAGACAAAGTACAAAAACATTCACTACACTGTTTTGAAAATGCTCCTTTCATCCTTGTGATTGAACCAAATTTTTATAAAAAGGAACAACAAATTTTATATTTGTACAGCTCTTTTGAGTGCTGAATACACTGTCCGGATATAATTAATAATAAACCAGGGAAATAATTATTTATGACTTTCACAGCGAACATCCTATTCAAGACACGTTGACACAGATGTTTCCTGAAATAGCAAATTGTGATCCCTGAATCACTTCATGGGGACTTGTGGATTTCTAGCTTTGTGATGGATAATATATTTTATTAGATTTAAGCAGACAAAATTCTGAGACTCTGCAGGTGTGATTGTTTTTTTTCTGCGGGGGGGGGGAAGCGGGGCTGGTTTTGGAGGGGGACTAGGGTTTTTGTTTTTGTTTTTTGCTCTGAAACAGAATGTGTTTTAAAAGCCTCACTTAAGATATACTGGATGAGTATATTCTTTATGACTTGGCTTTTTGAAGACCCAAATAGTTTTGTTAAAAAATAAAATTAGTAAAGACAATCCATATACAAAATAAATCCTACAGGGATTTACCTACCTTTGGGGATGGCAGATCTTTTCTTGGTTGTGTATTTAGAATCTGCAGAATATTCCTCATTGTACTTATTTTTTTCACCATATTATAACAATTTGTAGGTGCAAAGGTTTTTTGGGGTTTTTTTTAAGTTCATATTATATGGCAGTGTCCCTTTTTTTCTCATGCTTAGACATGAGGAATTGATCTTTCATTTGAAAATATATATATTAAAAGGCTGTGTGATATACAGAGCTTACAGACCTTTTTATGATAGGTTTGAACATGAAGGGGAAAAAAAGAAATATAAATTGAAATCAAACTGTACCAGACAAGGCAGCTTATTATATAAGGAAAACATTTACAGGATTTCAATCAAGAGTGGCTTATGGGTATAACACATGGAGAGGTCTCAGTTTGGTTGTTGTGGTTCATCCAGTTCCATGTCCAGTTTTTGCACATATGGAATAAATGGATTCCACCCAAATTCCAAGTCTGCAAGGTTTTCTTTAGTGCAGTAATTTACTCTTACAAGAATGATTTTTTTTTTTTTTAAAAAAAGGTCTGTAATCCAACCCCAGATGTGTGTGGGGGTGAGGAAGGAAGAATCCATTTGCCAGTTGATTGTGATTCTTTTGTGAACTATTAGCAGAGCCACATGGATAAACCTACTACGCCTCTATATAAATCTAGTGCAACATTTTCTGTTGTATAAAGTAGGCACCGTTTGGAGCATGGAAGGATCAGTATTGCCTTTAGTAGTCTGCTAGTTCAGAAGGTATGTGTCTAAAAGATATGAAAGACAGCATGGTGATTGGCTGCAAAGTGCTAGAGATATAGATAGAAAGTGAGTGGCAATAGGAATCTGGGGCCTCTGACAATTTGTGTTTTCTTTTCTTTTGTTTAGGGAAAATTTTGTTCATTGTGAGAAATTGTATTCTTGGGTATACAGGTTTATACAGATTTGATTTACATTTTATATTCAATATAAGCGTTATCCAGCCTTTCTTAGGGCCTGGGATGGATGGGATCTATCAAACCTTCTCTGCTCCCTGCTGGAGGTATTGGCACTTTGATGTCCCCCAGCTAGTCCTCCAAGAACCTAGAGGGCCAGAAGGAGACACTGACCAATTGGATCCAATAGACCAGTTAAGAATGCTTGCCTGCTCCATCAGGGGGAAGTGCTAGGTGAGGCGGGGACAGGAGCAGAGCTCCTCAGTACTAACCCAGAACCCCTAGGGTAGGAACTTTGCTTAAAACGCTGGAAGAATCAGTTACCTAGCCAAATTCTGAGTTGTTTATTGTTTAACCATTAAAAGATGGATGCCAAGATCAAGGCATGGATGGTTTCGCTATGGGCAGGCTGCCACAGGACCACATCTCCTCCAAGTCAGTTTGAAAAGGGTTGAATGGATAGCCTAGGAAACCAAAGTCCTCTGTACACAGAATAGTCAGGAACAGCACCAACAGTGCAAACTTCCCCACATCACCATGTAAATGGTCATCATCATCTATAGCCTGAATAGTAATTCAGGTCCTTTGCCTTTCTGCTGAGATTACCAGTTGTGATCAGGGCTTTAGTTATGGACACCTGTCCACTAAGACTGGACTGACACCATCAGCTCATTTCCCATAGGGAGCCTGGTGCACTGAATAGAGCACCAGATTGACAGTCACAGCATCAAGGTTCTATTTCTGACTCTGCCATTAACTCACTTTGTGACCTTGGGCAAGTGTCACTTAGGCCCAAATTTTCACACACAGCCTCATCAACTAGGTCAAAATCTTCAGACTTGGATACCTGAAGGTAGACACCTAAAATCATGTACTAAATAATGTTACTTAGTAGGTTTTGTTTGTTTTTTGAAAGAGCTGTGTACCTACAGCTCCCATTCACCTCAGCACTTCTGGAAATAAGGCCCTAGGTGTCTAAAGTTGGGCACCCAAAAAGTTGAGGTGCCCAACACCAGAAGCAATGTCTCAAAATTTGGGCTTTAACATTTCCTTGCCACAGTTTCCCCATCTGTAAAATGGAGAGAATAGTAATTACTGACCCCTGTAAAGTGCTTTGAATCCTAGGGATAACCAGCACCATAAGTCAGAAGTGTGTAAATCATGGCACCGTTCAGATGGTAATGACTTTTGAGTACTAATGACCATGACTATATCTGAACTGTGTCCTAGTGGTCAAAAGGGGTTCCTATTCCATTTCCAGATCCCTCAGCAATACAGTTCTTTATCATCATTTCCTCATTGTTAGCAATTTTATTGATGTTTTCTAGAACTGGTTGGAAACCTGGTTGTGGGTGGGTGGTGTTTTCTTACCCCCCCCCCCCCCCCATTTTCTGAAGGGGGGGGAATAAAAAAAAATTTCAGGAGAGCAGACATCTTTTGTGAAAATTTTCGGTTAGTAAAAACCCAATCCAAATTTGCTATAGAAAAAGTTTCTAGGGAAAACTTTCAACCAGCCCTATTAGTTTCTGTGGGTTGCTTGTACATCTTGAGTCTGAACTTCTATTTGTGTTTAAAAGGCCATTTTGTTACCGTTTTTATTGTTTACATATGTCCCTTCTATGCATACTTGGAAGAAAATTTCAAGGATTTGCAGCTACCAGAACTGCTCCTGCAAGTGTTCCATGCCTGGAGATACTAATGACTTGAGCAGTGTGGTTCAAGGATCAAGCCATCTATGCCAAATTGCTTTCATTAACTGTAACTCAATGTTACATTCAATATCTGAATACAGATCACATTGATGTCAGCATTTTTCACAGTGAAGGGTATAGTTTTGTTTCTGTTGTTCTGTTCGCATTTCGGTAGGATGTAGGAGTCCCTGTCATTGACCAGATCCTATTGTGCTAGGCACTGTATGAACACAGAACAAAAAGACTATCCCTGCCACAAGTAATTTTCATTTTGAGACCTGCAGCAACTTCTGGATGTGTGTTTCATTTCTGTGTGCAATTGTCAGTCAAGAGAGTAGCAGTACAGTGAGTGAGCATTACCCAGTGATTTTGTTTGTCTGTTTTGGGCTCTCTGTATACAGTATTGCGTCTTGTAATAAATAGTTGTTTTCCAGTACGTGTTAGTACTATTGAACCACAAGACATAAGGTTACGTTTGTGAAGAAGGAAACTATCTTTGAGGTGGTTCTTGAGAAGATTCTGCTTGATAAAATTGTATATGATATTAACCACAGAAAAGCTATCCAGTAATTGAATGGAGTGCTTTAAAAAAAGGTCAAAAGTATCTGTATGGATGCATTAAGAATCAAGCATCTATAAACTGCACTGTTGTCATCACTTTCATGCTGCTTAGTCTTGGCCATCCTTTGGGGCAGTAGTGACAGGCCAAGATTTTCAAAAGTGACTAGTGATTTTGGGTGCCTCCATTTTTGGGAGCCCACCTGGAAACACTGTAAAGGGGCGTGACTTTGAGAAAGCACTGGCTCTCAAAACTGGGCCCCTTCAAGGTGTCTCCAGCTGGCATCCCAGAAACCAAAGGAATCCAAACCACTAGTTGCTTTTGAAAATCTTGCCCCAAGTCTTGTCAAGACTTTGATTTGATTTTAAAAGTTTTTGTTCAGTTTTGCCAAGAGGGTTGCCTTAAAACAATATAAAGGACTCGGTAGTCACAAGCTCAGCTGGGATGAAATCATAACTGGTTAGCTGTATCTTGTAGAATCTATACTACTACCCCTTTTGGACTCAGAGCACTGTTTAAAAGGTATCCATTGCTAAATATGGTGATTAAGACTGGTGAAAAAATTTCTTTCAAAACTGGACTTTGGCAGAAATTTGAGCTTTTGATTAAATGATATATTTTGCTAAAAGTATCTGCTTCCCACAGAAAACTTTGACTTTTAATAAAAAATAATAATAAAAAAAAACAGCAAAAAAGAAAAATACAATTAATATGTCAACACAGAGGCCAGGCCCCAGTTTCTATGGGCTGGAGCCTCCAGCTTGACTACAATCACTCATGATGCACTCCAGTAGCTTATCAAGAACGGAGACCATGGTGCATAATGGGAGATGCATTCTGGCCAGGAGGCAAGCCCATAGAGTATAATGGGGGCATGAACTACAGTTTCCATGATGCACCACAGTTTTCAGCTAAAAATATTCAGTTTTCAAGTGATATTTTTTTGGTTTTCAATTTTTCACCAAAAAGTTGAAATACTCCAAGGACTATTTCAACAATTTCCTCCCCATTTTTGTTGACATTTTCCATGGGAGGAGGGGGGGGGGGGGAAGAGGAATCCAAAAAGCTCTAGTGTTTGTTTTTAAGGGCACTTACAGTGAGACAAATGGCAGAGGTGAAAAATGGATTTAGTAGGAACATCTAAGAGGGGCACCCGATAATCTGCAAATATTTGATAGTAAACAGTCTGGATGGAGATGAATTATTTAGAGTAGTACAAGTAGGTATAGTAGAAAAAGTGGATTGAAAACAAGAAAAGGAGAATTTTGTTTGGAAAAAAAGGAGAGGGGATCTGACAGTGAGCTATAGAAGAGTATGGAATAGTCTAAAGAAAATGGTAGAAGTTTCATCACTCTGATGTAGGGTTTAGATTATTTACAATGATGGGTGCTGGAAAATCCTGAATACAGACCTAAACAATGCTGCACTGGCAGATTATTGGGTTAGATGGCCTAACAGTTTCTCCTGCCCTCCCAACACAAATTTCTATGGTTGTGCCTCCTTCATGACCCTTTCATATTTTAACATTTTCTTGATTTTTCTCACCTTCAGTATTCTCAAACTTTGTCCTCTCACAAAAGAGATTACTGAAGAATGTAATTTAGGCATCTTGGATAAATAAGTAAGCAAAAAAAATCATCATATTTTTTGAGAAATATTTGTTTCTGTCTCACATTTTAAACATCTACAGGGTCCTCAACATATCAAAGCACATAAGCACACACTTAACTTTAAGCATATATGTAGTAATCACTTAAGACTAGATGGAACCATTGACTTCAATGGAACTACTCACATGCTCAAAAAGTTAAGCACTTGCTTACGTGCGTTGGCGCATGAATCATATTCTTTAACAGCTTTTTGCCGCTTAGTTATTTATATCTTCATCCAAAATCTTTAGCATTCACCTTTTAAATTATGAAACGAATGTGTTACTTCATAGACCCATTTGAATCTGGAGTGAGAATTCTCATGAGGACAGCCCTACACCAACATGCTGCAGACTAGCTATGGAGTTCGTACACAAGATGATTGGGGAAAATGAGCAGGGTCAGTACCCCTGGATATACATTAGAAATAATTAACTTAATCTAGGATACAGATCAATAGTCCTTTTATTACATTACTTCCCCTTATGCATGTTAAACCATAGGATTCCACTTAAATTGTAAATGATCAGTACTTGTATATGCTATTTTATTTTTCTTCACGGCTGCCAGATGGTGTGGAGCAGATGATTGTTGCTTCTCAGAGTGGCTGAATTTTAAACAGTTGAGCATAGCAGTCTGCCTGGTATTTTGCCTTTTTTAAGCTTGGCTAAAAGCATTGGCTGCCCATTTGATCCCAGTGCAGAACAAACACAACCTGTTATTCAACATTTTCCCATTCTGATCTTTGTTCGTGGCTGCCAATGTTGTTGCGAGTGGAGAGGAGCTTTTGTTTTTTCAAAGCTGAAGAAAATTACCATCTAGTTCCCTGAAAATTAATTTAAAAAGAAACACCTGGGAGGAAAGCTGTAGTGAATAGTTCAGTAAACAAAACCAAACAGCAAGTGCTCACTCCAGTAGTGAAACAGAATGACATTGAGCTGTGGGGCTTGATTCGGCCTCCAGTTACACCAGTATCATTCCGTTGCATTCAGTTGAGTTACATGCTATAAAACTAGCATGAGAGCAGACTCAAGCCCAGGCTGTTGACACGGTGCGTCCCAATTGCTGTGTCACAGGGGTTGTTTATACTAGGAAATTACACTGTGATTGTTGCCATGACTCCTGAGGGTGCTGTTCCGGCATGGTATAATCTTCCAGTATCAACAAGCCCATAGAATTGCTTCAGAGGTGTAGGTGGCCAACAAACAGGAGATTTAATATCAGCTTTTTGTGATATTTCAGAAGTGCCCCATGATGCCAGCCTGGATTGGGGTCCAATTGTGCTAGGTAGATCTTGTCCCTTCCCTGAAGTGCTTAGAGTCTAATTTAAGACAAGATGCAACAAGCAAGCATAAGGCCTCTACACACTGTTGCACCAGTTTAACTAAAGGTGTGATTTTTAAATTGATTTAGTTAAATCAGTCCACCCAAACCACTTTCAGAGCATCCACGCTAGGAGGGTTGTACCTATTCAGTTAAACTCATGAAACTTCTGTATGTAAAAAGAGCAAACAAGTAGAGGGAGGAAGGACAGAGAACACTCTGGGCTGGTCTCCACTGGGAACCTACATTGGCATAGCTTCATGTCTCTGGGGTGTGAAAAATCCACACCCCCAAGAGAAATAGCTACGGCCACCTAACCCCTAGGAGTAGACAGCACTAGGTTGACAAAAGTAATCTTCTGTCAGCCTAGCTGCTGCCTCTCAGGGAGGTGGATTGCCTATGCTGAGAGAAGAACCGCTCCCATTGGCACAGGTAGTGTCTACGCTGAAGCACTACAGCTGTGCTGTGTAGCTATTTAAATGTAGACATATTCTCAGTAATAAGAAATGTACATACCTAGTCTAGGTACGTGCATAGCTCGATAGTTCTGAATTACTTTAATTTTTAAAAGCTGTACATTAATAAATATGGACAATCCCCAGTGGCCCTCAACCAGCCATTATAAGCTAGTGATTTCCTATAGGCAAATGCAGATATTAGTCACAAAAAGCTCAGTTTTAAATACAATTTGACATGTGTACATGGCAAGCATGCTGTGGTGAGGGACAAGGAAGCAGATTAGGTATAATAGGGAAAAAACACTAAAAATTGCTTTATTAAAGTGTCCGTGATAAATATATTGTGGGGTTTGCGAGATGTTCTAATAATAATACTTTGCACATTACATCTTCAAAGTGCTGTACCAAACATTAATTAAGTCTTCCTATATGGTAGTGTGAGCTAAGTAATTATTTAGTCTTGATTAAATGCTCCTTTTACATAAATGAAACTCCACTGACTTCAACTGATTTACACTGGTGTAACTGAAATCAGAATCACTCTCGAACAGCCCAACTTTGTAAACAATTACTACTGTGAATATAGCTTCATTGGAACCCTGCCTCTCTCTCACAATGATGTTGTGGTACCATGGCAACAAGCATTTGCAGAATGGGGCCTTTCTGTTAACTTGAATAAGGACCCTGTCTTTATCTGAGTCTTGTACAGTACCAAGCACACTGTCAGCACATCACAGAGAATTAATAATCAACTCCAGAACCTGAGACACAAAGAATTTAGGACACAGACAGTCAGGGGTGGAGCCAGCGTTAGAACTTGGGAATTATTGGCTTCTAGTCCCCAATTGGGCTCATTAGACCATATTGCTTTTCTAGAGTTGGACTAGCTGAGACACTGCACTGATGTGCATGAGAGAGGTATACAATATCTGTATGCGTCCACTGGAAACAAGAACGCCTTGAGCAAAGTGACACTTTAAGAAAGGTTTATAGTGTCTCAATGACTTCCACATCAAATGTGCTCAGTTTACAAGTAAAAAGATGGGTTTTCTTAACTGCCAGCCTTGCAAGCCCAAATTGGGATCTCAACAAGTTCTTTCTGACTCATTAGCAGTAATAACAATTCTGCAGACCAAAAGCCATCTTCAGTTAAACCTCTGCAACCCCATTGACTTCCCTCACTTACACCTGTGTGGCCTTGGTACCTTCAGTGGTCTTTCACAGATGTAACTGAGGGCATAGTTTTGAAGGCAGTGGGATTGCAAGTGGAATTAAGTTAAGAATTCTGTTGATGATGCAAGAATCAGAATAGAATCTAGTTAAATCTTCCAGGACATATTTCTTCAGGGCTGTCAGGAATAAACTTACTCTTCTGCTAGGGTAAACAAATAAGACATTGAATACACACAGGGAAAAATTCACCCCTCTGCAGAAGATTAGTACAACCCTATATGCACCCCTTAAGTCACAAGAGTGAATTTCACCCACACAGAATGGATCTGCTGAGACAGAAGGTGCCATTTCTACATGGTTACTTCTTAGAATAGAACCACACTTTAATAATGTCAGTTTATTATCTTGTCAAAGCTGACTTTCTCAGGCTGGTAATAGTATAGACTTTATCACACTAATAATTTAAGCAAATTAAACAGAAAATAGAAACATGCTTGGTACCATTGCTACTTTTGTCATTACTGCAACAGCAGAATGCAGTACAAGGTGCTCGCTAATTCAAAATAATGAAACTTCTTAATGGCAATGTTAATAGGCAAAATTGTGTGTGTTGTCAGTGGAAGCACTCTGACTTTATTTATTTCCATCATTAAAAATCAAGTTATAATTTTATGCATAACTAAAAGTGGAATGTTAGGTATGGAGTCATTATTCAAGTGTTTATATGCAAAACAGAACATAATGTTCACTGATTTCTTGTAACTGTTACAATAGCACCCAAAGCATGCTAGGCACTGCACAGAGTATAAAACACGTGGTCCCTCCCCAGAACGTGTGTATGTATGTGCATAGATGCTGGGGCTGTGATCTGCTGATGCTGATACGATGAAGGCAGGATGGGTATCTGAGTTGGGCCTTGGATTATCACATAAATGGAAGGTAGTGAGGGTCAGCTTTAAGCAGTATAACAAGTTTATATTTGTTTTCTTTTGTTGCTTATTCACTTATCTAAAGAGAATACTCACCCATTGCTCAGTTTTTCCAGTGCTACGCGCTCTCTCTCTGATTGTTCCTTGGCCTGTTTGTGTAGGCTGCATACTCCCTTTCAAACGCCCACATAACTCCCAAGGTATCTGAAATGCCTACGCCCTTTATATTCACCAGAACACCATTTCCTTATAAATTACAGCATGGCCAGAGCCCAGCCATACACTGTGGGGGAGGCATTCTTTCCTTTGGAAGTTGAGAAATGGTGGAGGTAACATGATCTCTTCCTAGGGGAGGGGAACATCTTCCCTTTCACTCACCAATGACCCCCCTTTGGTTGAATGAAGGAGCAGAATGAACGGCATTGCTAGGAGCTGGATTAGCCACCTTCTTTCAAAGCAAGGATCACTTCAATGGGACTTCTTTAAGGGGGCTGGAGGAAGTAAAATTGAGGAGGAATTGAGAGAATCTCAGTAAAATCCCCTCTCAAACTGCACTATTGAGCCAGGTAACAGTTAGAAATAATAAGACTTAACAAAGG
Organism: Trachemys scripta elegans; assembly: GCF_013100865.1. NCBI lineage: Eukaryota > Metazoa > Chordata > Testudines > Emydidae > Trachemys > Trachemys scripta. The sequence goes on from NC_048299.1 coordinate 243,769,464, forward strand.
GGTAGGCAACCTATGGCATGCGTGCCAAAGGTGGCACGTGAGCTGATTTTCAGTGGTACTCACACTGCCTGGGTCCTGGCCACTGGTCCGGGGGGCTCTGCATTTTAATTTAATTTTAAATGAAGCTTCTTAAACATTTTAAAAGCCTTATTTACTTTACATACAACAATAGTTTAGTTATATATTATAGAAAGAGACCTTCTAAAAACATTAAAATGTATTACTGGCACACGAAACCTTAAATTAGAGTGAATAAATGAAGACTCGGCACACCACTTCTGAAAGGCTTCTGACCCTTAACATCTAATGTATGTAGTGTACTTGGTCTTCCACTGTGTCACTGTTACAGAGCAAGCTGTGCTTTAGACCCCTTTTAGTCCCTATTGAGTGCACCCCTCAGGCCTGGCTTCCTGCACATCTCTCAATGGCAGAACCCTGCAGTTCGACCACTGTGGGACTGGAGCTCTGGGGCTGCAGCCTCTGTTTCCTACCCATGTTAGCCTGATAGGCCCAGCTGTGTTTGGCATGTGTAAGCCTTTCTATCCTGGGAACTTATGGCAATGACTGATTAAAGTGAGTCAAACAGCTTCTTCAAAACCAAGCATTATTTATTCTTTTATCCAAAGGTACGTAACAATCTGAGACGAGGATTAAAACTATAAAGGCCTATCATGCCTGGCTCTTACCTACACTTTCCTGGACAGCTTTCGTGAGTTCCACTGAGCCCAGGCATTCCTTCTCCTAGGCTGGGAGCATCAATCAGTCCCTGCAGCATCCTCTGTGTCCATCAGGGACCTCTCCAGTCACTGGGCCCGCCCACACACACACTTCTCCCCTCTGCCAGAGTCTAAGGTTTTAGTATCCCCTTTCATCCTGGGGGAGAACAAACTTCTAGTCGAGTTGGAGCCAGGTGTATGGGGTGGGGCATTCCCCAATGAATAGCTTCCCCTTTGTTTCCTCAAGGAATCTTGGGATTCTCTTTAGAGGTACCTTTTCTTTGCCATTGTTTTGTTCCCTGTTGGCTTCCCTCTGGCAGCCTCCTTTGATTTAATTAATACTCATGACACAATTTGGCGGGGGAGGGAAGTAGAGCCAGCCTTTGGACTCTGTTCACTGATTTTCAGAAACTAGTAACGTGAAAGCTACTTTCCTCTTTCATTTAAATATAGAAAAGGCCAGAATGTCAGAGGTGCTGAGTGCCTGAAGCCGCAATTGACCTCAGCACCTGTACAAATCAGGCTGTATGTTTCCACCCTTCTCCCTTTCAAAGGTAGCCTTGAAAATGTAAACTGACACAAGCAAATCTCCTAATGCTTGTTACTTTGATTGTTTCGAAACATCCCTGATAGTCCATTTGGGTGGAGACAGACCAAATTGGTTCCACCTGGCCTGCCATAGATGCCACTAGAACCATCACAACTTCCTGCCAGCTGCCCATGGTTTTAGTTAAACCTCTTGACTGCTGCCTTGTTATCCACATGTACAAAATGGACACAAATAATAATTTGCCTGCCTGCCTTACCAAAGAGTTGTGAAGATTAATTAGTAAACAGATCAGAGAGCACACACAATCCTAAGGGTCTTGCGGCCTCCAGCTCCCTAATTAATTTGGACAAGTGTCCCCTGGATAACGTTTCTAAATGATGCCCACAAACTGCTGGGCTACACCTTTCTCCAGCAGGCAACTGGTGACAGCAACAAGATCCCTAACCCCGTTATGGGTACAATAACTCAGTTAAATCCAGGAGAGCTCCAAAGAATCTTCTATCTAAATTTCTCCAGAATCATAACACTGTCACTGCACATAGTGGTCTGAACACATTGGATAGAAGTGTTTTACGGTGGTGGGAGGGTGGGAAAACTGGTTTTCAGCTCTGGGCAAGGAAGGACACAGAATGGGACATATCAGCTATATAACATGCTTAAGAGAGATGGTTGGGAATTTTTTTACTTAACTTTTTTTTCCCCCCCAATTAGAAAATGCCAGTGTGCTAAAACCAAATTTTTTCCACAGGAAATAGTCAATTTTTGAGAAATTTCTCACTTGAAATTTTTTTGGAAATTGTTGAAATGTGACATTGACATTTTCTAAACAAAACATTCCATTTCTTTGGTTCAAAACAAATTTTTTGCTTCCAAATGTAATGGCTAGTATAAAAAAAAAGTATAAAGGTAAAAATCAAAATGGAAACATTTTGAAATTCTCAAAACCAAGTGTTTAATTTGGATCAATCAAATCTTTTTATTTTCAGATTGCAAAAAAATTGAGATTTCAACTTTTTGTCCTGATTCAGGCTGGGAATTTATTTATTTCTTTTAAATCTTACATAGTTTTCCTGGCGGATGACAATTTCCCAACCAGCTGTAATGCTTAGCCCTCAACTGCATGGAAACCCTTCCTCTGGTCTCTTCAGGTCTCCTGTCCCTTTGAAGGGGAAGAAAGCTGGGGTATTGGCCACTCTCCACCAAAATCTCACCCTTAAAAGTCAGCAAGACAAACCTTCACAAGTTACCGCAGATGAAGGTTCTAGGGCCACAGCAGTCAGGCAAGCCCCAAGGATAATGGTTTCTGCAGTGATGTATTGTCAAGGAGCCACAGGGAACTATAAGTACTTGGCATAGAGCCTCCGTGTGCCTGGCCTTGCCTTCAGCTGAAGCCCCAGATATCCATGCAGATGAAGGGGAAGCCATGGGTTTCTGGCTACTCTCACTGGAAGAATGAAGAGGAAGTTCTGTAAGATGAATTTCCCTTCTAGGAATCTAAGTATTTATCCCCATTTTATAAATGAGGAAACTGAGGCAGAAAGACAGTGATTCGCCTTAGGTCACTGAGTGAGCCAGGTCAGATCTAGAATTAGAACTCAGGAGTTTACTTCTCTGGCATGTAGCTCAGAATTTATGGCAGGATCTAGCCCCACTGAAATGTGATGATTTTTATCAAGTATAAAAGTCAAATGAGTTGTTGGTAGTGAAGATATCGTCCCAAGATGTAATAATGGAAAATTCCTTTCAAGAGTTGGTGTTTAGACCTCAGAAAAATGTGCAGCAAATTGCAGAGTGATTTATTTGTCAATGTCTTTATAGGTTGGGCGTTACTTTACCCCACAGCTGGAGTCAATTTTTATTATTTAAAAGTGGAAAGAAAGCAAAACTAAACACATACAGATCTGTCTGTTTTAGATTGTACTTTCCCCAAACATTACTGTTTAGAACTTAACCCTGAATATATTTCTTCAGGGGCCAGTTGGCAGCATTGAATTAAAACAACTGGGACTGGGCAGATTATATAGAAAGACCTCCTAAAAGCAGTTAGCTGATCTGATACTCAGATCCACTTCAAAACTTTCCCTTTGTTCTGATAAAGGACATGCGGTTTCACCTTCATTGTTTCAGTTCCATCTCGCTCCCTTTAGTACCAAAGCTTAGACACACTAGGTGTGGTACAACAGTCTTTAAATACAGTAGTTACTGGTTACCCTGAGAGACCGCTGAAGAAACAAATAAATAGCGAGGTGGCAATGGTGATTTACATCACTCTTGAACAACACACAGTCAGAGCCATTAGTGAAGAAGTGTATGACAAAGAAATTTTCCAGTGCCCGTCAACTTTATTCGGTTAGCCAGCAAAGGCAAACAGAACAACAACTTGGTAAGAAACAGATCCTATGTGGAAGGCAACACTGTACCTATTAGAGAAAATTCAGTGTCCTGCGGTTTATGCTCAGCTGTAGTTATAAAAGTTAGCATGGCTCATTGTCTAGTGGTTAAAGCACAAGTGGAGTGATTTAGGTTCGAGTCCTAGCTATGTCACAAATGTCCTGCCTAATCTCAGGTGAGTTGCTTCACCTCTTTGTAAATCAATTTTCCCAACAGTAATACTGCAATGATACCAGACTCAAAATGCACTATGAGGTTCAATAATGTTTGCAAAGGGTTTTGAGATCCTTGTCTGGAAGATACTAAGGAAACAAATTGTTATGGACTAACCCTGTCAAGAAACGCAAGCCACATAGCTTATCCTCAATCTTCCCTTTTATCCAGACTGAAGTTCCATTCAGTATAAGCATCATTGTGCCAATTGAGAGCCGCTTCCAGCTTAGCAGAGGCTCTTGGTTTTAGCAAAATGCACATGGAACCAAACATATTTATAAACAAAAATTGCATCTTTGCATGGCATATTGCACTTCATGCATAATTTCAGTCTCAAAGTTCCATTGTTCCACTGGTAATTGGCACTGGCACTCTGAGGGCTGCCATGGGTATGTTTACCAACAAAGGGCTCTATAACACACAACATATGTGGGTAGGAAAAACAAGTATAATTATAACAGGCACAATTCCGGTTGGCAACACTGTTAATACCTCTTAATTTTACCTTATTTATTCTCTCTCCTCCCTACTGAGTCCTGGTGGGTGCCAAACACCGGACACCACTGCCCCTCCAGCGGAGCTGACCACTTCTCAAAAAGATGCCTTGCTTGAACAGATTCACTCTGCGAAGGATTGCAGGGGGATGTTCTCTTCTAATGTTAGACAAATCTTTTGAAGGAGATGTAGGATAGGTACAAAGTGGCTTTCAGCAACTTTTAGCTTCCTGCTGGCCTACCCAGAGCTAGAATCCTTTTCAGCTCACTTAGTAGGGCTGCTGTCTGCAGACCACAAGGCTGTTTGTTCAAACCTTAGCTGTGAAAGTGTGCAAGATGCACTCAGAGAGAGATCAGTCAGCAGACAGGGGTCATCTCTGCTTGGGTATGTCTGCACTTCACTGTAAACCTGAGCTCAGACCCAGGTGTGAGCTCAACAACCCCCCTTTCCCTCTTCCCCTGGTCCACACACAAATCTTTCCAATGTTGGTCAGCAAGCCCTCAGCACCCAGGTCCTAGGACCTAACCTGGGGAGTGGATCTGAGTCCAGCTGCTGGTGGGCCTCAGGTTCAAGTCCCAGCATTTTGCAGTGAAGATGCTGCTCACCAGACTCAGGTCTAGAGAGTCTCTGTTTCATGGGCCTTCTACTCCAAGATTTCCCCCCTCAATTCCCAGGAACTGGAAGTAACCCCACTTGGTTCAAATGTAGCTACTTGGCATTTAACTCTTCTTTTCTATGCTGACTGCTCACCTGGAAACATATTTAATAGTCTCCCATGCTAGCTGTGGCAACTGATAGGCAAAAGCACCAAGCACCCTGATACCTGGCCAGAGGAACACAGCCAAATTCTAGTAAATCTCTGGTGTGAGGTAAGCAAGCCATTTGACTTCAGTAAGAGTGCAAGAAATGATCATGTGTACAGAGAAATCTTGAAGCTTGTGGCAATGGGGATCCACTGGACTGCCTATCAGTGCAGAGATTGAGTCAAACAGCTTCAAATGACTACTGCAAGGTCAGGGATAGCAATGGCACACCTGCTAACTCGCTTTCTACCTGCCTCTTCTATGGGCAATTTGAGTGGGGTGTGTCAGCACACACTGAGCCCACAGTGGTGCAGGACAATCTGCTAAGCAGGGATGGCACCCTTATAACCCCCAAGTGATAGGAACCACTGAAGAATAGCCAGTGGCCATCGAATGAAACTGGGAAATTGACTCTTGTTCTCACAGTGGTCCCTGGGGCTGGGGCGGGGGGAGACACCTGAGCAACTACAGCAGATCCTGGGGCCCTACTCCAAGGAGCAGCCTGCAGCAGAAGCAGGAGTACTGCTGGAGCCACAGCCACATATGTTTGTGCCTCCATATTTGTTAATATATGAATGGGAGAGATTTCCAGTTTATGAGCCAGTGAAGTTAGTATAACCCAGGGATTAATGGCCAAACTCTCACAGCTCCTTGCCTCCCAATCCCTCTCCCCCCCACCCAAGGCATTGAATTCAGAATGGGTATTGGGAACTTAAAGCAGAAGTTGAACAAGCAGTTATCATGGACTTTTTTTTTTTTTTTTTTTACTTCATACACTCAAATGATTACTAAGATGGGTTGGGGAAATAAAAGTAAGAGGTTTACCTTGCTTTCCCTGTTAGTACACTGCAGCATACGAACTGGCCATCTGTGCGAGTACTGTCCCAAGCCATTAGCGTGAGTACTTTTACTGTATCGGGGAGGTGGGAGTGTACGGAAGCCTTGAGGCCTGTAGTAGTACCTGAGTGGGCTGTATGCAGTGCATGTGTCCTGTATTATGAGTCCAAAGTGTCCTGAGGGGTTGTATGTAGTCCATGGGAGTGAATGAGTGTCTCCAACCTAACAGCACCTTGTTTTTCCCCCCATGGATTTTGACCCCCTCCTGGTTGGTCATGAGAAGTATTCAAGCACAGCATAGGAGCTCCAGGCAGCTGGTTACATTGTGGGGTCGGGCAAAGGTCTGTCTCTATAGCTCATGAGCTCCCTCCATTCAGAGATGTGCTGGTCAGTCACCATACACCTAAAAAGCTCTCTAGCAGAGACTGATGGCTGGCTTCCGTTTGCTTGGAACACAAGCTTATGCTGCCAGTCAAATCTCCAGAACTATATTGTTCTCCAGTAGTTACCCTCCCTAAAAGGATCATACAACCATAGGTACGAAAGCATAGCATGTGGAACCCACCCCATATAACCACAGGGGGAAATGGTGGGGATTTATAACATACATCTTACCCTGGTATCTGAAGTCTTGCTGCTGAGTAGAGCTCACATAACTGTCTATAGCAAGAAATGTCTTTGGTGTGGGGGAAAACAAATGAAACCCAATGATTTAAAAAAGTAGCATCTTTTGACCTTTGAGTTTCTGCAGCTCCTCCCTTTGCATCAGATGCAATGTAAATTTTTTCTAATGCTTAGACATGTTCTTCCTTTTGTCTTGGCTGGCCCTTAGAGGCACATAGAGGCAACCAGGAATCATGGGGGGTGAATTGTGTCGCAGCCGTTCAGGAGGAAGTGAGTCCGAGACAAAATAATGGGTGAGATCCAGCAGAAGGTCAACCTGGAATTTGAGAGAGAGAGAGAGAGAGACTATGACAGGTGGAAAGAGAGTCTGGACAGCATGATGGGAGATTAGCAGTGCAATCTTTGGAGGAACACAGGTCAAGGGAGGAAGATAGAGTCCAACAGAAAGACCTGTTTGAGGGGATGCTCACACTCCTCACAAGACTGCAGGCTCCAGCTCCACCTCCTGTTCCAATCCCATGCCCTGAGTCCCCTCCACAATACCATGACCTGAAATCTATGCATTCTTTGGACAATACTGTGCTAAGGTTACAATGTTGTTATATTACTTTGTCATCCCAAATTCCACAAACAAATAGTGTGGCAAGGAATAACAGAGACTGTTAAAAGGCTACTAGCAAACACCATGGAAGATGAGCCAGAGCTCAGAATCTTGGAATACAGAAACATCCCTTGAGGGAAATGTCTTGCTAGCTCAAATGTTTATAGACAGTCTCTGATCCAACCTAACTTGTTAAAATGGCTCCTATTATCAAATGCAGAGATCAGCTAAGACCTAAGAGCCTACTTGAAAGCAGGGATCAAACAAATTAAAGGAAACAACCCCTCCCCCCAGCAGACAAGGTATATGGGCCTGATTTGAATCTCATGAGTTTTACACCAGTCTGTCTCCCCTGAATTTAATATTGTTACCCCTTATGTACCCTGTTGCAAGAAAGATCAGAATCCAGTTCAACTACTGTAAAACTTTCATGGTACAATACCACACTGATGGCAAATAGAAATTGTCTAATCAGAAGAAAGTTGGAAAAACCCCTCTTATAATCTGGAACATATATATAGGAACACCTGGCTTGGCGGGGGTGGGGTGGTAGAGAGAGAGAGAGAAAGTGCACAAGGTTCCCCATCTTAGTTCCCCTGAGCCATCTAACCCTGAGTGAATGTTTCCAAATTCAGGCATGTGTTCTTGCTGGGATAAGGCAGCCTTGAATTCCCAGATTTTTAACACCGGAAAGGACTATTATGATCATCTAATCTGTTCTACATAATACAGGCCAGAGAAACTTTCCCAGTAACCTCTGCATCAATCCCAACTTCTGGGTGAACTAGGGCATCTCAGAAAGACTTCCAGTCTTGATTAAAAGACTTCAAGTAAAGGAGAATCTACCACATTGCTAGGTAAGTTGCTTCAATAGTTAATTGTCTTCTCTGATAAAAATGTGCACCTCATTTCTACTCTGGATTTGGCTAGCAGATAATTCCAGCAGTTTTATACGGCCTGTGGCAATGAAAAAATGGCTTGAACCATAAAGTTGAGATCCTGATCCAAACTTAATGTTCAAGGATGTTCAGATCCAGACTGGAGTTTTGGTTTGGGTCCATCTGGAAAAGTAAATTGGGTGCCTGAATTTGATGATGTTTCTGCTCTCAGAGTGAATGCAGTACATGAACTTGGTCATACACCAATCCGCCATGCGTTTCATGACTACTAAGCAGGAGGACGACAATTATAAATGGGCTTTTTGATGTGATCACACTGATTATGGAGAGGATGGTATTATGAGACTGCCTACAATGGCATGTAGCTGATCTGCAACTGCTAGCAGCAAATACCTCCAATGGCTGGTGATGGGACACTAGATAGGGAGGGCTCTGAGGTCTTGCCCACATGCTCAGTGTCAGTCATCCACACCAGAGGGCTTGTCCTTGAGCTTCTACAAATACAGCTGAAAAGCTACATCTTTTGCCTTCGGCATGGACCAGACTGCACCAGATGACTGGTATTGTCAAACCATTTCTAAGGCAGGATGTCCCGGAGCCTCTCTTCAAGTTCTTCCCATAAATCACATTTCAAATAGCACCAATTGAGTGCTGTGCTATATTATCAAAATACTCAGTATATTTTCTGAAAAAAATAAAGATTTCCTGTATACGGGACTTTAAATTAAGCTGGCGGTGTTACCTGCCTGCATGTTTATGACTATGAAAAAGCCCTTACCTTAAAAAGGCTAGATTCCTCAGTCCTTCACCCCTTCTTTTTGTGAGCATATGCAACCCTGGTCTGTGAGGTTTAATCACAGGTTGAGAGCAAGGTTTTATAGGAGCCCCTAGTTAAAACCTTGGTAGTGTATCACTGTGATGATAACCTTGGCCAAAATATCATTGGTTCATAGACTTTAAGGTCAGAAGGGACCACCATGTTGAACATAAAATTTCTAGACATCATGATCTAGTCTGACCTCCTGCACCTTTCAGGCCACAGAACCTCATCCACTCACTCCTGTAATAGACCCATAATCTCTGGCTGAGTCACTAATGCCCTCAAATCATGATTTAAAGACTTTAAGTTACACAGAATCCACGCTTTACAGTAGTTTCAGCTTACAAGTGACTTGTGTCCCACATTGCAGAGGAAGGTAAAAAACAAAACAAAAACAAACCCAGGGTCTCTGCCAATCTGACCCAGGGATCTGACCCAAATATGGCAATCAGTGGAAGTATCCATAAGAATGGCCATACTGGGTCAGACCAATGGTCTAACCCAGTATTCTGTCTTCTGACAGCAGTCTGTTTCAGATATTTCAGAGGGAATAACCAGAACAGGGCAATTTATCAAGTGACCCATCCCCTGTCATCCAGTCCCAGCTTGTGGCAGTCAGAGATTTAGGATACCTAGACCATGGGGTTGCATCCCTGACCGTCTTGGCTAATAGCTATCGATGGACCTATCCACCATGAACTTATCTCATTCTTTTTTTAACCCAGTTATATTTTTGGCCTCTACCACATTCCCTGATGAGTTCCACAGGTTGACTGTGCTTCCTTATGTTTGTTTTAAACTTGCTGGCTATTAATTTAATTGGGTGACCCTGGTTCTTGTGTTATGTGAAGAGGTAAATAATACTTCTTTATTTATTTCTCCATACCATTCATGATTTTATAGACTTCTATTATATCGCCCAATGATTATCTCTTTTCTAAGATGAACAGTACCAGTCTTTTTAATCTCTCATTTGGAAACTATCCCCTACCCCTAATTATTTTTCTGTTGTATTATCTATCCCTTTCCTAATGGTTCCTAACATTGTTAGCTTTTTTGACTGTGCCTGCACATTGAGTGGATGTTTTCAGAGAACTATCCACAATGACTCCAAGATCTCTTTTTTGAGGGGTAACAGCTAATTTAGATCCCCTCATTTTGTACCTATAGTTGGGATTATGTTTTCCAATTGCATTACTTTGCATTTATCAACATTGAATTTCATTTGCCATTTTGTTCCCAGTCAGCCAGTTTTGTGAGATTCCTTTGTAACTCTTCAGAGTTAGCTTTGGACTTAACTATCTTGATCAATTTTGTATCATGTTGACTCTTCCTCAACATATTGTTTTTATCTGTGTCTATAGTGAAGAACAAATTTAGGACTAAATTAAGAATTGCCTTTCCCATTGTGGGTTCCAGGACTAACTGCTCCAAGAAGCAGTCATTAATTGTGTCTAGAAATGTTCTCTGCACCCCTTCTTGAGGTGACATGTTAATATGCGGTTAGTTGAAATCCCCCATTATCATCAAGTTTTCTGTTTGTGTAGCTTCTCTAATCTCCCTGAGCATTTCACAATCACAGTCACCATCCTGGTCAGGGAGTCAGCAGTCAGCAGTATATTCCTACTGCTATACTCTTACTATTCAAGAATGGAATTTCTATCCTTATAGATTCTATGGTACTGTTTGTTTCATTTAAGATTTTTACTATATTTGACTCTGCTTTCTTTCACATATAGTGCCATTCCCCCACCAGAGCAACCTACTTTGTCAATTCTGTATATTTTGTACCCTGGGATAATCACATCCCATTGATTATCATTGTTCCAGCAAGTTTCTGTGATGCCTATTATATCAATATCCTCATTTAATACCAGCCCTCAAGTTCACCTATCTTAGTATTTAGACTTCTTGCATTTTTATATGAGCACTTATAAAATGTCAATATTTAGTTGTCTGCCTGCATGAGATGCAGTTGAATGGGACTCTTGTTTTTGTTTTGAATATTTCTCTTCAGTTCCTACCGGTACTTTCTAGCAACTGTTATCCTCTCTTCTTTATTAGAATAGAGAATATCCCCTTTAATAATTTCTCCCCAAGAGATGTCTCCATCTGAACAATGTGCTCCTCCACACCTGTTGGCTTTTCCTCAGCCCTTAGTATAAAAACTCTTCTACAACCTTTTTATTCTACATGCCAGCTATCTGGTTCCATTTTGGTTTTGGTGGAGCTCATCCTTCCTGTATAGGTTCCCCCTTTCCCAAAAGGTTCCCATGTTGCTATTAAACCTAAATCCCTCTGAACACCACTGTCTTATCCACACATTGAAACCCTGCAGTTCTGCCTGTCTAAGTGGTCCTGCACATGTAACTGGAAGCATTTCAGACAATGCTTCCATGGAAGTCCTGAACTTTAACCTCTTACCTAGCAGCCTAACTTTGGCCTCCTACCTTTCCCTATGTCATTGATACCTACATGTACCATGACCACTGGCTCCTCCCCAGCTAGGGTTTCCAACTTTCCAGTTTTTCAAAACCAGACACTACAGGCCCTTCCTCCCCAATCTTTCAATCCCTCCTTTCCCCCACCTGTTGCTCACTCCCTCTCCCCTCGGACTCACCTACCATCTGCAAAGCCGGTCTGGGAGGAGCTGACACAGAGCCTGCCTGCCTTATCAGGGCATGGTGGGGGTCAGTCCCCAGAGCAAGGGGCTGGGGGAAATTGGGGCACGGCAGGGTGGAGGAGGATAGGTTCCCAGAGTGAGGGGCCAGAGCGAGCTGGGGCCCCAGGAGGCTGAGAAGGCGATACCTACCTCCTCTCTGCTGGAGCCAGTTTCTGAGCTTCTCTCCAATCCATCAGCTGAGCTCCTCCAGCAACACCTGCTCTTCCCACCCTCCTGGCAGCAGAGGCTAGTTACTGCAGTAACTAGACTTGGTGTGCAATCAGCAGTACTGACCGGACACGTCACAGGTCCCCTTTTGACCAGACTGTCTGGTTGAAAACCAGACACCTGGCAACCCCAGCTCTGCACATGAATCTGCCACGATGTCTTGACAGTCCCACAACCTTCACACCCAGCAGGCAACTCACCATGAAGTTCTCCCAGTCATCACAAACCCAACTATCAATATTTGTAATAATCAAATCCCCCATTACTGTTACCTGATTTTTCCCTAACAGGGGTCCCCTCTCCCAGAGAGGTAGCCTCCATGCAAGAGAATACCATGACATCTGGAAGCAAGGGCCCCAACTATGGTGTCAATTCCATACCAACAGAGAATGCATTCCAACAGAGGCAGGGAAAACAAGTTCAACTCTTCATTTGGTAACAAAATGTTAACAAGGTGCTCCCCTCCCTACAGCACAGCTGGACTGTATTGTCAATGGTTGTAAAGCAAAAGAGGATTAGACTTTAAAAAACAGATCCTCATCATGCCTTTGTCAGGTGCAATCGCTTTTAAAGCCTGTACCAAAACATGGCCTAAAAGGCCTTATTGCCACTGCAATTTCCCTTACAACAGGTTGTTTTAAAACATCCCTTTAAAACAAACAAAAATCCCGTTAAACTCTCTACATTGTCAAAAAACAGTTTTTTAAATACCTGGAGTAAAATCCTGGCTCCAGTCAAATCAATGGCAATACTGTCATTGATTTCCGTGTGGCCAGGATTTCACTCTGATATCGGACATTGTCATAACCCCAGGTCATCTGAAATACTGATTATTATAACTTCACAAAGCCATTATAACAGGGTTTTAAGAACATTGCTCCCAAAGGAGCCTGGCTTCTTATTTATACAGAGGAACTGTAAAAATATATTTGGGTGAATTTTGTTGTTAAATTTTGGGCCAAATTCTGCCATCAGCAGAGGCAACGTGTGGGAGTCACGTGCCCCCCTTGCTCTGCTTGGCCTGCTTGCATGGGAGGGGGCTCTGTCCTTCTACTGCTATGCCTTTCTCCCAGCACATTTCTGGCTTGCTTGGCCCCTCTTCCCAGCAGTCATGCCTGGAGGAAGTGGGCTGCCAATGCCTCCCTAGCCAGGCTCTCTCAGGCAACTGCCACACTGCATAGAGGCAGCGATCCTGAGCGACCACCCTCAGCCAGTGTGAGAAGTGACTTTGTCTCATCCCCTCTGCTCCCTGTCCAGGGAGGGAGTCTGAGTGAGCTGGAAGTGTGTTGGGAAGGGAGGTGTGGCAGAGAAGGACAGAACCCCCCTGCAGATAACTCTGGCAGGGAGTGTGCAGCGCCCCAGGCCGGGTGCAGGGCGGGGGGTTGTTGGGGAAGATGCCGGGAGCAGATCCCCTCTGCTCAGCCCGAGTTAGGGGCATTGCCCACATCCCTCCCACTGCTGAGGTGTCTGTGAGGGCACGGGAGCTCTGGAAAGACATTGTGGTGCTGTGAGTCACCCTGGCCTGGCCCAGAGCAGGACCGGCTCCAGGGTTTTGGCCGCCCCAAGCAGCCAAACAAAAAAAACAAAAAAGCCGCGATCGCGATCTGCGGCAGCAATTCGGCGGGAGGTCCTTCGCTCCGAGCAGGAGTGAGGGACCGTCTGCCGAATTGCCGCCAAACAGCTGGACGTCCCGCCCCTCTCCGAAGTGGCCGCCCCAAGCACCTGCTTGGTAAGCTGGTGCCTGGAGCCGGCCCTGGCCCAGAGGCATGTGCTCACCACTCCTGGGGCCCCAGCTGCCCAAGAGTCAGCAGGATATGCTGCCCTGGCCCAAAGAGGTAGGGCTGGAAGGTTCCTCCCACAGGTAACACCTGGATGGTCACATGCCCCCCCACCTTTACATTGTGGCCCCCCCAGTATCAGCAGTATAAGTCATCTCTGGTCATCAGTTATCTGAAAGCAACTCTCTGACTTCAGTGGGAGCTGCGAACTTGCGTCTGATGACAATTATTGAAAAAGGTCACATTGCTACAAGATGCTACATTATAACTGCTTTTCATCACAACCTCCTTATGTCATATTCTAATCCCGCCCCTTGTGACAGCTGTATTTGAAGTTTATAGGCTGTAGAAGAGAGAACCCCATTTTTCTATTCAGTACAGAAAGAGCATTTGTGTCTTCTGTAACACTGTGCTACAAAACGGTTGCACTTTTCTATTTGATTCTCCTTCACTCTGTCTTCTCTCGCTGTTCCCCAGCTTTGCTATCACAGCTTTCTGTCCTTTTACATGATCCTGCATTCCTTACTCACTCCAAACTCCCACAGACTCGGGAGGGTGCCAAGGAGGTGTGTCTGGGCCGTTAGTCAGTTCATTGCCTCACTGATACTGAAATATCTCCTGTCTTCCTATCCCCATCTAAAGAGACTATGACTAAAGGGGGTGTCGATGAGACCCTTGCTAATGCCTTCAACGGGAGTAGGATCTGGCCTGTTGCTTTCACAGTCAGATATGATCTAGACTGGGCCAAATGCAGAGGTGAGGTTTCAGTTAGATTCCCTTAGAGCAACTTACACCCTCTCTACAGCTGTCTAAGGCAGTCTAAGGGTATGTCTACCCCTTGAGTTGGCGCTCGAGTCTGATCAGGCTGGGGCCCTCAAAATAGAAGTGTAGCCAGGGTGGAGTGGGCGGCAGGAAAGGCTGGCTACCCCAAGTACGTGCCTAGAGTCTTGGACAGGATCGTACTTGGTGTGGCTGGCCCTCCTGCCAGTTGCACTGCGGCAACTACATTCTATTTTTAGCACACTAGCTTGATCAGAGATAGTGAAGGTACACCTCCTCAAGCTGGAATTTACAACTGCCAGCTCCAAGTATAGATGGACCCTAAGTCGGTGAAATGTACATACTGTGGAGCTGGAAGGAAATACATGTTAAAATAGGTCACCAAAGAGGGAAGTTATTAGGGCCCCCATTGCATAAGCTGCTTTGTGAGGACAGATTTCTATACACTCACACTCTCGCTCTCACTGAAGTCAGTGGAGTTCTGTGCAGGAGCCATGACCTGTCCAGCCAGGGCAGCATGCAGTGTAACGGGGTCTAAGAGATGTCAGTCAAAGAACCATTCCTCCCCTGATAAAAGGTCAGGAGCTCAGGGCTTTAATTATTTTTAACAAAACAAAGGATAATCACAGGCTCTTGGGTTAAATTGATCTCAGAGGCTCCAGGGAAAGTTACACTTTGAGCAACACCTGTGGAATAGTGGTAGGCACAATCTGATGGCCCTGTTTCCTACATTTCCTCAGCTTCTGAAATGTGATCAGAGTCAGTGCAAAGTACTTGGAGATATTTGATTGAATGTAAAAGCAAGAATAAAATGCATGTTTGTTCTGCTCAAAAACAGAGTCTTGAATGTCAGAGGACTGTCAATTAAAAATGTTATCTGCAAAAGGACCATCAAGATCCAGCAAGATCAAAGTTTTCCTTTGAATATATAGAAAGGCACTGAACTTAAAAAAAAAAAAACAACTCTCACATACACAGGACTAGCAAGTAGTCCAGAATAAAATGATACATTTTAGATAAATGATTCTTTTTATGCAAGCTGTTGGGAAAACCTGAAAGCCTACGCATGCTTGTAAATAGATCATGCTTAAATGGAACAGGATCTCTAAATATACAGTGACTCACCCAGATAAAATGTACCAGTATGGCTCTTATTCTACAGCATGATTTTTTCCCCCTTTAAAGTAGTGTATTAACAATCCCTATGGCATACACTGTTACTGGGGAAGATCTGATAAAAGCAGTGGAGAATGACAGTGGCAGTTTATCTTGGGGGCTGGCTGCCATTTAATTTTCCATCTCAGTAACGCCTAACCAATCAAATTATCAAGTCTCTTTTAAAGCTTTGAAAGGTACCTGCAATGTCTAGTTTCCTTTCTCTCACTAGACAAGGCACAAGTGTTAAAGGGAGGAAGGTGGGAGGGGAAACCAAAAACCTACACACTGTCATCCACAAAAAACAACAGGCAAGTCAGGATGATTACCAGGAAAAGACAGCCCATATTTTCCATCTTTTTAATCCTACAAGGCGCTGAACACTCAAGTCAGACTAGTTGCATGCTTAAAGATAAGCATGTGCTTAAGTGCTTTGTTGGACTGGGGGCAGAGGGCTCAGTATCTTGCAGAATGAAACTCTTAACTGCCTTCCCTGATACAGTAGAGCTCATGGATCCCGATCCAAAGCCCATTGAAGTCAGTGCAACTCTGCACATAGGGCTTGTCTTCACTACAGGCTAAATCAGCACTGCTGCGATTGATGCAGTGGGCATTGATTTAGAGGGTCTGGTGAAGACAATAAATCAGTAGGAGAGTGCTCTCCCATCAACTTCAGTACTCCACCTCTGAGAGGCAGAAACTATTATTGATGGAAGAGTGTCTCCAATTGACATACAGCCGTGTCGACATGGCTGTAAATCAATCTAAGCTACATCAAGTTATGCTACGTACAATACGTAACTTAATTTAGATTGACTTACCTCGTTAGTGTAGACCAGGCCATAGACATCAACAGTTTTGGGACCTTAATTCTAAATGAGCTATGGTCATCCAGAGGAAACACTCCTGAAGGCAGCACTACTATAGTTTAGACATGGGCCACATTTTTGTTATCAAGATTTGTCCGCACTGAGGACTAAAAACCATCCTTTTTTGTTTTGTTTTATTTTAAAGCTAAAACCTAAAATTTTGGAACATGAATCTTTGATAGCCATGGCATACATGGGGCTCTGGTTCTTTCCAGCCGATGAGTGTATTGGCAGGAGTGTTAGCCAGCACAGGCAGTTGTCAGCAAATGTTGCATCAAATCCAGGGAAAATAAACATTGAAAATATAATCACGCATATTCACACTGGAAATCTGATGCTTGCCCCATTTCTGGAAAGCATCCCTAATCAGGACAACATTTAAGCACATGCATAAGTGCTTTCCTGAATTAGGGCTACTAAGAATAAAAGTAATCCTACTTGGGGAAAAGGGACCACCACATGATCTAAGCAGCTTGAATTTTGAATATCAAACACAACGCACAACTCACAACCTCACTGGAGTCCCGGAATTATTCACAGACATTTTGGGGGGAATAATTTTGAATAATGAGTAAATTCAAGAAACCTGTGGTCTGTTCAAGGAGCCGACATTCATCAGATAAGTTATTTGTTGCCAGTTAGGCACTGTGCTGTAATTCAGAACATTGTCCTTATGCTATTAGCTTGGTGGCTGGGGCTCCCTTTCTGCAGCTCCGGTTCATGGCGGTGGGGGGGAGAGCTTGCATATGGCAGCTGCGGAATTTGGCCCCAAGAGTTCATTCAGTTAAATCAGAATTTTGAATGGGTCACTTAGCCTGGAAAAGAGCCATACACCCTGCTATCTGGGGAGCCAAGATACTAGAACCCCAGTAATACCAGCCAATGCAGTCTTTTCTCCTCCCTGCCAAATGCTAGCTGTTAGCCCTGATTGCCTGTTTTCTCCTTCTCCAAGAGAGTGAGTGTAAAAGATAATGTAGAAAGAGACGGTGCCTGAATTTTGGCCTTTATGCCTGTGTATTTTGAGTTATGATCTGAATGTGTCATGGGCCTGGAGGAATGCATAGTTTTGAGTGTATTATTTAGATGCCTTCCACTCTCATTGCCATTGAGATGTTTGCTGACAACCTAGAAGGGTGGAGGAATCTCAGCAGTTCTCGCTGGGGTTTTTTAGTGTTTATTTTATTTTTGTGCTACATTCCATTCTTGCAGCTGTGATTTTCTAATGTCCCTCTGATATTATTACTGCCCTGTGGTTACTGTCCCTGGGTTAGCTTCCTAATACTAGTAACAGTGGGCCTGATCATGCCCCCATAATTCATGCATGATCCACCCCTCCTGTGTGGAAAGGGGATCTCCAACTCTGCAGCAACATCCTCCCCCTTGTCCCAGACAAGTACCCTCCTGGGGTCAGGGGGCATGGAGTGGACAGGTTGGGGTTTAGGAGTAGGCCTGGGATGGGGGCATGTCCATTCTCCTACTGGCACCACAGAAATTCCCCATGCCCACCATTCTCCTTTAAAGCAGGCCCCCAGTGCAGCTGCCAGTGGGAGAAGTCCTGGCAATGTGGCTCCAGTGAGTCATGCTTCCCATAAGGATGCTGCTGGGGACACAGATCTGATGTGGAGGCACCAGACCTCCACGTAGATTGATCTGGCCTCCTGCTGGTCCCCCCGCAGAACCACATGGTTTGTGGGTTGATCTCCGTGCCTATTCCTCACGGGGTGACCCCATCTTCAAAAAATAAATTCAGGAGAACTCTCCACAAGGAAAGCGCCATAGAGATTTCTTCCCCCAAGCCCCTCACTGCCAGAAAGCTAATCAGACACTGTCAGGTTAAAAAGATAAAAAAACCAAAAGCAGCTCCCTTACCTGGCATACTGTCAAGCTTTTCTCCACAACCATGCAATTTAAAGAGGATGTTTTTAGAATGACAGCTGCAAGTCTCACTTAATCTCTTGTCTCCAGGAACTGGGTTTTAAGCAAAGCAGAAATATGGTGAGTTTAATGATATAACCATGAGAGCTGGCAACACTGCATCACCTGTCACGCTTTCTCAGGGCTGAATTGTGGCTTTGCTACAAGCCCTAAGTAAGGGCCAGTGTAGTGTTGGTTCATAGTGTCACCGTGCCTCAGTGGGTCATAGCTGAGGATACCAGATTCAGGACAAACTGCTGAGAAATGGGGAAGACACACCCCAAAACTGGTTGGTAGTCTTCCATAAGATATACCAAACCAGTAACAAAAGTACCGTAAACTTCTGTCTCACCACACTGGTTAACAAGAAGTCAGAAATGCTGCTTCCTTAGGTATCCCAGCCCTTGGTTCACCACCAAGACACTAGACTTAAAGATGAATAGTTATTTTAAACCAAATTTCATCAACCAAAGGGTTCTTCTGATCCCAAAGGACTAGCCACATACCCAGGTCAATATATAACTCAGATCTTACCCAATAATCATGCTGTTGCCAATCCTTTAGTATCTAATATCTAAAGGTTTATTTGTAAGAGAAAAGAAAGAGGTGAGAGTTAAAATGGTCAAAGGAATCAAATACATACAATAATTGCAAAGTTCTTGTGTCAGGTTTGAAGTAGTGATGGAATAAACTGCTGGCTTGTAGAATCTCTGGTAACGTCCAAAAGATTGGAAGGCCCTCAGTCCATTGAGTAGAATACTTCTTTTAGTGAAAGTCCATAGTCCAGAGATCAAAGCTGGAAAGAGGACAAATGGAGATGCTTCTAGGGCCTTTTATACTTTCTCCCATGTGGAAGGAAAGCTCTCAGTCTTAGTTTGTGGAAAAGTGCAGGTACAAGATGGAGTCGATGGTCACATGAACAAGTCACATGCCCTTGCATGCTTCGATGACTCATAGCAGAAGCCATTACCCATATTCTGGCTAAAACATACTCAGGAAGGCCCATAGGGCAAGAATAAGCTTCTTCTACGGTCTATTGTGCAAGCTAAGTGTTCTTCAGTGGGCCATCAACTTAAATAGTCCATTCACTATGTGTTGGCCAGGCTGGATGTAAACTAACCATCTTTTGGGTGTTACAACAGAAGCAAACAAGTTTGAAATTCTGGTATACAGTCAATATTCATAACTTTAGATACAACGATGATACCTGCTGTAATGGGGTCCACTCACCTCTCATGAGCACTCCCTGTCTCAGGCCTTGTCTATACTAAAGAGAAAAGTCGATCTAAGCTATGCAATTTGAGTTACGTGAATAGCATAACTTAGATCTACTTACTGTGGCTTCCACACTATGCAACGTCAAAGGGAGACACTCTCCGGTCGATTCCCCTTACTCTTCTCAATCAGGAGTCGACGGGAGAGCGATCGGCCATCAATTTAGCGGGTCTTCACTAGACCTGATAAATCAACTGCCGATGCATCAATCGCCTCAGTGTCAATCCTCCGGTAAGTGTAGACAAGCCCTATGTGCATGTGCCTGCACACTCTCTCAGTTTGTGGTGGGTATTTGGTGACTCAGTCCTTTGGCTGAGTCACACGCAGTCTGTACATGAGGTAAAACAAATCAAACCCCTTCCAGGATACAAGTCCAACCATGCCTGTTTCAAAGCCCTCAGTAACGTTACTTTATCTGTAGCCTTATCTCTGGGCTCGCTTCTCAATCAGTCCATCAGGGCCTATTACAGTACCATGCTTCGAACGGTCTCTCATCCCCTTCCGGAGTCCCTTGAATTGTCTATGAGCTCCAAACAATCCCCCAGGGCTCCCTCCCTGGAGACTCATTGCCTCTGTTAAGGCTGCTTTCCCACTCTGAACTTTAGGTTACAAATGTGGGGGCCTGCATGAAAACTTCTAAGCTTAACTACCAGCTTAGATCTGGTCTGCTGCCACCATTCCCAAGTGGATTCCCTTCCCTGGGAAGCCTTGAGAAACTCTTCACCAATTCCCTGGTGAATACAGATCCAAATCCCTTGGATCTTAAAACAAGGAGAAATTAACCATCCCCCTCCTTCTCCCACCAACTCCTGGTGGAGCAAGATCCAATTCCCTTGTATCTAAAAACAAGGAAAAATGAATCAGGTTCTTAAAAAGAAGGCTTTTAAGAAAAGAAAAAAGGTAAAAATTATCTCTGTAAAATCAGTATGGAAACTAACTTTACAGGGTAATCAAACTTAAAGAGCTCAGAGGACCCCCCTCTAGCCTCAGGTTTAAAGTACAGCAAACAGAGATAAACACTCTAGTAAAAGGTACATTTACAAGTTGAGAAAACAAAGTAAAACTAAGACGCCTTGCCTGGCTGTTTACTTACAAGTTTGAAAAATGAGAGACTTGTTTAGAAAGATGTGGAGAACCTGGATTGATGTCTGGTCCCTCTCAGTCCCAAGAGCGAACGACTTCCCAAACAAAGAGCACAAACAAAAGCCTTTCCCCCCACCAAGATTTGAAAGTATCTTGTCCCCTTATTGGTCCTTTGGGTCAGATGCCAGCCAGGTTACCTGAGCTTCTTAACCCTTTACAGAGAAAAGGATTTTGGAGTCTCTGGCCAGGAGGGATTTTATAGTACTGTACACAGGACAGCTGTTACACCCTTCCCTTTATAGTTATGACAGCCTCTCTTGGCCTTCCTGGCTCCAACTTTTCAGCTGGGCCACTAAAAGAGTTCCCCTTCTGGGGTGTATCGAAGTCCAGGCCATTTTCCCAGTGGCTGGTGTAGAGGGGACCTGAGCCTCTCCTCTCCTCCGCGTCCCAACCCACAGATCTTATAGATAGCAGCTACTGCTGTGTCACTGCTACAATTCCCTGAAGGACTTCCCATGGCCCCAGTTCATTCTTCACCCTTATCTTGGGGCCTGGTCACAGCCTACAGCACCATCCACTCTCCTCCAGCTCTAGCAAGAAACTGAACTCACTCTGGTCCTGCAGCTCTTCTTATATTAGCCTGCTGGGACCTGTTTGCTTCCCCACAGTCGCTCTAGGCAGCTTGGGAGACCTTTCAACTGCCCTTTTCTGGGATGGGGTGTTGCAAGGATGCAAGGCCTTCAGTAGGGGGCCTCTGGACCTAGTCAACCCCATCACAAATGCATACAAATAGGATAATCATATTCAGGAAATCATAACTTTTCCATTGACATCTTACATTGTACAAGATTTGTTGCAATTGTATAACAGTGGTAGCAACAATGATATCTATGGTCATATTTTAATCATATAACGTCACACATAGAATCAGTCTGATCTGTGGTTACCCCTTGCTCCTGGGATCTATACTAGATTATTTCCCATGGTGAGCTGCACTGGCCAGTGCATTAGGTGGGTGAGGAAACCAAGGTGCTACCTACTCCCTGCTCACCTGTTCTGATAGACAGCTTCCCAACAGGGATGTTATGGTATGATGACATGCTTATTCAAAGGGTAAGGTCTAGAAACTAAGAGAACTCTACTTTCATCAAGCACTTCCCAAAAGAGGACAGTATCTGTGGGGGAGAAATAAACTGTGTTGGCGGTGGTAGCTGTGTCGATGGCAGAAGCTCTCCCATTGACATAATGCTGTCTACACAGGAGGTTAAGTCAATATAACTGTGTTGCTCAGGTGTGTGGCTTTCCACTCCCCCCTCCCCCGAGCGACATCGTTATACTGATATAGGTCTGTAGTGTAGACTCGGCCTTTGAGACACAAGCTGGATGAAGTAATATCTTTTATTGGACCAACTTCTGTTGGTGAGAGAAGCTTTCCAGCTTACACAGAGCTCTTCAGATCACTTGTCTCTCCAACACAAGTAGGTCCAATAAAATATATTACTTCACCCAGCATGTCCCTCTAATATTCTGGGACTGACACAGCTACGACGACACTGCATATACTTTCTCTCTCAGATATTTCTTTGTTGCCCATCCCCAAAACATTCCACCATCTATAGCAGACAGCATTAAAAACTGGAAATTTACTACCTACTTGAGTTAAATTTAACATGGTATTCGTAGTATTCCTAAGACTGGGGAATACTTCAAATTCTATGCTCCGCCATAGTAAAGGTAAACATCATGGCGTAAAGTGTCCATATTTTAATAGTGCTGACTCTGTGGGTGCTCAGCACCCACGGGCAGTAAGATCCTCACATCCCCCCCCTCCCAGTGCCTCCCACCTGCCTGCTGCCCCACCAATCAGTGCCTACCACCTGCCATGATCAGCTGTTTCACGGCATGCAGGAGGCTCTGGGAGGGATGGAGAGCATCAGGGACAAGGCATGCTGGGAGGAGGGGGTGGAAGTGGGCAGGAAGATGTGGAGTCGGGGCAGGGGCTTGGTGGAAGGGTTGGGGTGAGGGTGGCCTGGGGAGGAGCGGGGGCAGAAAGAAGCAGGACGATTGGAGGGGTTGGGGGAAGAGGTGGGGACCGGGGCGGCACCGGGGGTTGAGCACTTCTGGGCCCGGAGGAAGCTGGCGCCTCTGATGGTAACCATTCTATGTCCAGCCTCAGGAATGAAAATAATCTAGTCACTTTCATTTATGTTTACAGTCAGTTTCTGCTCACTTTCACTTTCTGGCTCATATGCATTTGCTCAATATTCCAGTGCTCAGATTGCAAATGCTGCTGTAAAATATTTAAGTCCAAACTAAAAACTGCTTCCCTGGAATTAAACTAAACCAAACTCAGTACACACAATTCATAGAATTTTTTTTATTGATCCTATTTTACAAAACCTACATTTTGAGCAAAATCAACCCAATGGTGTCTCTAAGCTTTTCCTGATATGGATTCTTCCAGTTATTGTTCACTGTCTGTTTTTAATTTATTGTACATTTCCCTGAGATATGACAACTGGCTGGTTCATTTTTAATATTGCTTCTGTATGCAAGCGATAATACGTGACATTTCTTTAGAAAGCCACAGGCTCATGATGAGTCTCTCTCTCTCTCGAGTAAAGAAAGAAGAAGCAGTTGAGACGCACTAGCAAGCAATAGGCATTGTCACATTGTGGGGTTTGCCAGATGTGTAGAAAAAGGAGTAGGATTGTACCCCAGTCAAGGGTTTCCTAATGGATTGCAACCCACTCATTACTTTTGGCCCCTCAAAAGTTTTGTTGAACTGTATAACGAGCATAGGAAATCATTTCTGAAATTGCTAATTAACCACCAAGGCCAGATCCCAGCCCTTAAGATTAATTTGAGATGCTCTGGCAGCATAAGCAACCTTAAAGCTGGCCTAAGTGGCCAAATGGGGAATCCTTAGAGGTCATAAAACTTTCATTGCCAGCTTTGTACTACCTTATCTCAGTCCCGTGACGGGGTGGGAAGACAGAAGGCTGGAGCATGCTGCCCTCCAGCAGTCTCCGGTTGCTGTAATGGCCTTTTGTGAGGGGTCACTGCAGGCTGCTCTGTGTTATGCCAGGGAACAAACTGGCCCTCCAGCTGCTCTAGAGGGAGCACAAAGCTGGCTTAAAAGCCTTCAGTGCTGGAACCACTAAGGATCTGGAATCTAGGGGCCAGCTTAAAAATACCTATATAAACAAAACCAAACTCACTCACTCCCTTACAATCAGTATTCAATGGTGAAAGTACTCTGAAAGGTGAGGAGATATTACAGTTTAATTTCTGGATCTGATCAAGATCCACTCACATGTGGAATAGCTTGTTTGTGTCTTCTCACACTTCGGTCTTTGCAACATGTATAAAGGGACACAAATCTTACATGTTCTTGGAGTGGACAAAATTAAGGACATACAAGGTATAATGGATGCATTGTACATTTGACAATTAAATGTAAATGACATGACAAGTATTTCTAACAACATCAATGGCAGTGTTGCCTGATTTAGGAGGTTAATAATATTAATTTGGATAGTATGGGTTATAGGCTTGCCAATTAACCTGATCAGAAGATAAAAAGATTCTTGTCCCAGAATCAGGCTACACAGAATATGTTAAGGACTCTCGGGGGTATGACAGAGCCCTCACACTGAGACCGATATAGTCTTAAAAGGAATTATAATCAAATAATAATCAAATGGTAAAATAATCAGAGTTACAAAGGCAAAACTACTATTTTAAAGATGCATATGATCTAATATACTATAAAGGTTTTGATTAATATATTCACATCCTTCCTTGATGACCCGGTGATAAGAGACAAAGGACCAGCCTTGCCTCGGGTTCCTCAGTTCTTGAGTGGGAGGTGCAGAGCTTAGAAGAAGCGAGAGCTCAGAGCTATTGACGCTAACTTAGAATTTCACTTAACTAACTGACTTAAAACTTAAAATTAAACTAACAGACTAACAAGAGACGCTTGGAGCTCAGATTCTTAGACACATAGACACTTAGATAATTCCTTGGCATGGTGGGTTACCCCTTTTATAGGGCATGGATGTTTGAGCCCTCCTATGCTCTAACCTAGTTTCTTCACCCACCAAAATGTTGGGGTACACTTACTCCATAGGCTGGTATATTTGTACGTATGGATGACATATACATACATATTAATGACATTAGATCATTCACACATTTGTTATTTTTGTTCTCCCAGTTATTTTGGTTCTTTCCTTGTGGTATACCTGTTTACAGAGGGTATGAACTTCAGAAAGCCCCTATGCCCCTCTGCTTCAACGCATCCTTTATTTAAGTTAAAGGTTGCTGCCATATATGGACCTTATGCTTTAACTTATTGCTATCTATCTAGGTGAAAGGTCCCAGACAGATGCATGCTAACTTTGCCTTAGCTTAACATACAGGTCTCTTGCATTACAGCTAAACTACTTTAATATAAATCTATAACCCTATTATAATAATCAACAATCAATCAAAACCATAAGAAAATAAGAAACCTATAAGAAAAGATATATAGGCAAGCAAGCAAGCTAGCCTTATAGGCTGCAGCAGAAACTATTCAGATGTACAGTATGATCCTTTATTCTTACATTGTGCTTATCTATATTTGCTATACCATCTTACAAGTCTGAAAGATTTCTTGGCATGCAGAGGTGACTAAACAATTATGTGCCTCATTCTGTGGATGAGAAGAAAAAGTTTTCTCCTCTTTGTGTAAATGATGTGAACCACATTGATTGTAGCAGCTGATTTATTTGAAAAGTAAATTCCAAAATGCATACCATTTAGTTGGCTGGGGATTATAGTCAGTTGCAATTTTCCTGCTAATTTAAGTGCTTGTAGAAAACGAATATTTCCATGTTGATTTTATTTCAAGGGCAAAGTGATTGCATGTTCAGTGCATGACTATTTGATGGAGAAACTTCCATCTGTATTAAATCACTGACAGTTACAGCTTTTTCTGCAGAATACTATGGAAAGGTCGTGATTACCAAGAGAAACAAATATGTATGCACTTACTAGCTTATTTGATTTGGAAGCTTCCTGGTAGGTATAACTGCACCAAGTATTATAATTGGTAAGAAAGACTTCTCAGGAAGGAGTGTAATCAATTTGAGATATTTAAAGAGAAACATACATGTGTAGGCAATCTGCTGTTCTTGGCTTCAACTAGCCTGCTGTTCTGTGTTACATCATTATATGCAGCAACTGCCTGTTGAGATTTTCTAGGGTCCTACTGATTATGAAAGAGCAGGAGGTTTCAAGTAGACAGATTTACCTTGTTGCTTTCCACTATTGTAAAGGTTTAAAGTATTTGGAAAACAAATAAGAATTTGTTGGTGTTGGCATATTTTGAGTGTGGCTCTCCCTTCTGTAGACAACAACATCGAGTTCTAAAAAGCAGATTTTGTTTTTATCTCAAAACGCTGCTGCAGTGGTTTCAGTGAGAGATTTGCGTTCTGGCTCGGGGAAAAGGCCACCTCTCGACAGAGCTAAACGTGCCTTTGAAATAAGCCGAGCTCTGTATTCCAA
This sequence comes from Trachemys scripta elegans, assembly GCF_013100865.1. NCBI lineage: Eukaryota > Metazoa > Chordata > Testudines > Emydidae > Trachemys > Trachemys scripta. Next base: position 243,795,710 of record NC_048299.1, read on the forward strand.
CAGCACTGCTCTCCCCCACATCACAGAAATAGCCTTTGAGTTCAAAATGATCAAACACTCTTCTTACATAAAATGTAGAGGTTAGGATCTGGTAGAGGCTTGTGACCCATTTGATGAGGCATCTGTAGAATGATTTCAATCTCTCTGTTCATGATGAAAAAATGCAAGGGTTGTGTTACTAGTTCTATGCCTGATATATGGGGTTGGCCAGTCATAAAAACGTTAGAAACTAACAGAACTAATACTGATTGGTAGAACATCAAGGGTAAAATATATAGAAGTGCCTAAGTCCCATTTTCAAAAGTAACAGAGACCTGGTCTATGCTTAGAAAGTTAGGTTAAGATAGCTACAGTGTTCGGGGTGTGAAAAACCCTCATGCCTGAGTGCCAGAGTTATGCTGACCTAACATCTGGTGTTAGGGTGACCAGACGTCCCGATAAAATCGGGACCATCCTGATATTTAGGTGTTTGTCCCGCGTCCTGACCGATTTTTGGGACGATATTTGTCCCGATATTTCACTCCGCCGGCCCCTCCCCCCATCATGTGTCCCGATAGGAAGAAAATATCTGGTGTAGACGTGGTAGGTCAATGAAAGAATTCTTCTATCAACCTACCTGCCACTGGAGAGGTGGATTAACTACAGCAATGAAAGAACCCCTTCTGTCACTGTAGAAAGGGTCTATACTATGGCAATACAGTGGCATACCTGCAGTGCTGTAGCTGTGCCACTATCGTGCCTGTTGTGTAAACATGGCCATAAGCATCTAAGTCTATTGAGGGTCATTGGAACTTAGGGATTTTTGAAAAATCTTACTTATATGTCTTTCTCTTCACCGTCACAGGTGAGCAGGATAAGTTCCTTAATGATTAACGTTCTCTAGAAAATAGAGAGCCTATGGTAATACTATTTCACTTGTTAGGGCTCCAATTTTCAAACTTTGGTGCCAAAAGTTAAACACCTGAATGTGTATTGACAATTAAATACTTCTTTCAGGCACTAAATGCAGATTTAGATGCCTAAAAGTCAATACCTCAGTACCTGAAAGAGGGCCAGATTTCCCCGATCAGTAGTGCCAGAGGGGACGAAATTGCTGTGAGGTCCAGTGTGGAGATTTCTCCCTCTCTAGAATAGACCATGAGGCTGATCCCCATGGCTCTCCTGGATTGTACGTGAATCCTAGAAGATCTGCAAGAGACCAGAACCATCCCTGTTGTGACTTTGCACTCTATAGGATTTTATGAAAGTATGCTGATGAGTGTGAACATAATGTAACTAAAATATGCTTCATGCAAAAGGTCTCTTGTAAGGTATTATTACAGAGCTTATAATCTATTGAGTGTGGTAATCCTATTTGTATAAATGTATCACTCTTGTTTCTGAAACTAGAAATATGAAATATAACTCTGAGGGCCTATTGTAATGATGCAAAGTGTGGGCCATTAATGGTGGTTTGGAGTCTTAATGGTTCCCATTAACCAGGACAATTGACTGTAGATGGCTCTATTTTACTTGTAAGTCTTCCTGTATACGTGTGTGCTGGCAAGTGGGTAATGAAGTTTTACAGTGACATGTGAGCATGTCACCTGAACTGGAATCCGTCTTTATCCTGGTACTTTTCCATTAAAAAGAAGGAGTGGGAACCCAGAGGGACAAAGGATTCCTGCCTTATGCAAAAGATTTATAAGTGGGTGTGACAGAACAAACAAGGTGGCCATCATGAGAAATCCCCGATTACCACCTGAGCTAGAACAAGTGCTGTACCAAGGGAAAGGATTGTGCCCAGATTAAGAAGGCGTCCAGTCTGTGAAAGAAACTTATTGAAACATCTGAGGGGAAGATTTTATCTGTATTCAGTTTTATTACTGTACTAGGCTTAGATTTGCGTATTTTATTTTATTTTGCTTGGTAAATCACTTTGTTCTGCCTGTTATTACTTGGAACCACTTAAATCCTACTTTCTGTATTTAATAAAATCACTTTTTACTTATTAATTAACCCAGAGTATGTATTAATACTGGGGTGGGGGGCAAACAGCTGTGCATCTCTCTCTATCAGTGTTATAGAGGGCGAACAATTTATGAGATTGTTGCTCATAACATTTCTTTGGGGTTTGGACCCTATTGGGAGTTGGGCATCTGGTGTTAAAGACAGGAACACTTCTTAAGTGGCTTTCAGTTAAGTTTGCAGCTTTGGGGCACGTGGTTTAGACCCTGGGTCTGTGTTGGAGCAGACTGGCGTGTCTGGTTCAACAAGACAAGGTGCTTGAGTCCCAAGCTGGCAGGGAAAGCAGGGGCAGAAGTAGTCTTGGCACATCAGTTGGCAGTTTCCAAGTGGGTTTCTGTGATCCAACCTGTCACACCTGTGTCTCTGTGCTGGCTCCAGAGGCCAGCTCTACAAAAGGACTTAGGCACCTAACTTCCCAACAGCCCAGTTTAGGTACCTCAGAAACTCAAAAACCCCACTCACTGCAGATTAACTGTAGGCCCCTAAATCCCTAGGCATCTCAAAGTCTGCATGTGCACAGCTGCCTCAGTCTAGACACCTGGGCACCTACCTCATACCTAAGCCCCAGTGGGAACTTCAAACAAGGTGTCCCCCCTGCCTAGCTCACCTGCAAGGTCCAATCCTGTAGGCATTCCTAGAGCCCTCCTCAACCTGCACAAACCAGCCGGCAGAAGAGCTCCCTTATAAAACTTTTACTGCTGTGGTTGGGGCACTCACCTGTGATGTGGGAGACCAGGGTTCAATCTCTTCCCGATGTAGAGCAGGGATTTGAACCCACATAGCCAGACTATCCTAACCACTAGGCTATGGAATATTCTGGGCAGGTCTTAGTCTCAATCTCTCTGGCTGGAGCTGTTCCACTGTGTATGAATAATAAATTATGCAACATATACTGTAGTTAGTTAAAACAGAGAGAACCATAATGCAATACACTTTTATTTTGCATTGCATCTTTCATGCAAACTCTATCCCAAATGAGCTGCAATCTTTAACAATATAGGTCAGTTAACAGCATATGGTATACATTACAGAAAACAGTGGTGCAAAGAGCATATGCCATACTTACGGATACACCCTCTATCTACAGATGTGCATATGTGTAAAATTAGAAAAAATACTGACAAATATCCCCATTCCTGCCCTCATCGTTGCAGCAGAACCAAAGCTAGGTCATAAGCTGTTTGAGATAAGGAGGATGTTGTTGTTCTGTGAAGCACCTAGCCCACTTGGGGGTACTGGAATTATACTTCTTATAACAAAGTAAATTCCTAATACAAAAGGTAGTAAGGCATGAAAGAAAAACTTCATCCATTTATGCAATGGGTAGCATCTCCCTTCACTCCTATTAATGTGTACAAGTTGAATACACTTGTGGCAGCATTATAACAGTCCCATGGAAGTAGGGTGACCAGATGTCCTGATTTTATAGGGACAGTCCCGATTTTGGGGTCTTTTTCTTATATAGGTGCCTATTACCCCCCACCCCCGTCCAGATTTTTCACACTTGCTGTCTGGTCACCCTACACGAAAGAGTTAGGAGGTCTTTTCTTGTTTGAAAGGAGTCATAGGGCGAGCTGGGCCTTTGGGGGGTTGTGTCCTAGTTCTGAGCTGTACCTGGTTTCCTGTGTTGTGTATAGGTTGAACAGGAGAAGACAGACACAGATCAACGCTGAGACTTGAAACCCTTAAAGGTCTAGCTCACCCTGTTGTATCATAATTAGTGGAACTGGAGTCAGAGGGCCCATGTTACCTGGAGGGACTGTTATTGACAAGACACCAGGAAACTCAAGGAGTTAGGCTAGAAACAATGCAGCCACATGGACAGAGCAGAGCACAGAGTTGAATACAGTTTCCCTTGTTTGATTTAACCTGCATTCAGCTTCACTCTTTGCTAATGAAACATGATGGCGACACCTGAGCTGTGAGTTCTCTGCAGTGCAGCACCTGGCAGCAAGAGCCATGAACTCAGTCTGAAGCTTGCTGGAACCCTGAATTTTGCAGACACAAACCTTGCCCAGAAATAGGCACAGTGGAAGCAGGAGTTTGAGCTGTACACAGACCTGGCCATGCAGGAGGACGACAACAACAGGAAAGTAAAAACTGTTACTTTACCTTACTAGCAATGAGGCAGAGAGATCGGCACTTCTGAGGCTCAACACTACCTCAAGCCTCACAGCAGTCCTGGGACCTATTGCTCACCAAAGCAGAGCAAAACTGTGGAGCAACACATGTATTTCACCAGAGACCAAACTGAAGAGGAGAGGGTAGACCTCTATGTTACTGCCTTATGCAGACTGGCTGTTACATGCTTTTTTGGGGACTTGAGAGATTCCCTGATTCAGAACAGGATAATCTGTGGCACTTGTAGGTGGTCAAGGAAGGTAATTTCACATTAGACAGGTGCTTAGACATGAGGTGTGCAGCAGAAGCCTCCAGAGAAAGGATGAAAGCCCTAGGAGGCACAACACCCCCAGAAGTACATGCAGTGAGACAACAGCAAAGGAGAGCAGATGGCCTCTAGTGAGATGCATTTACTGTGGGAAGAAGCATGAGCAGGTAAAAGAAAGGTGCCCCGCACTAGGACAACATTCCAAGAACTATGGCAAGTTGAACCATTTTAGGAGTGAGTGCAAGAGCAGAGGAGGATCTCAGAAAGATGATGCTAGACTTGCACAAGAGGAGAATGGCACATCAGACAGCAGTGATGACATCATGATTCCTTCTCCTTGAGTCCAAGAACATGTCAGGACAGGAAAGCAACATGGGACAATACCAATCTCTGTGCATGCAAAACTGTTAATAAGGAAACACCCTGTGTGATTTCGGCTGAAGAGCAGGGCCTCCTACAATGCAATTCCTCAGCGTGAATTGATTCAAACATACATGTTACAAAGAATCTAATATACAATCAGAGTATAATGTGACCTCAGAGTAACTAACCTGAAAAATAACAGATGTTATCACCTGAAGTTTATGATGGTGGATGGTAAGCACCACAGACCACACTTGAGGAATACAGCCATACAAGTTATGGATCTGATCAGGGTGCAGCATCAGACTTTTATAGGTACAGTGAAAGAAGCAGAAAGGGAAGTCCCATGGACAAAAGACAATTTGTAAAGCATACAGGGATGTTTACAAAGCTAATGGTTGCCTGAAAGGACAGCTGAGACTGGAAGTAGACCCTGCAGTAGAACTTGTGTGTTTACTATGAAGGAAAATTCCAGTTGCACTATGTAATCCAGTACTCAAGGAAATCGAACGTCTGCAGAGCAGGGGGTATCATGGCATCTGTGGAGACCAATACAACCTGGGTAAGCAAGATAAGCTTTATCATGGTGATAAAGAAGCCACCAATCAAATTACATATCTACAGACCTAAAACCACTGAGTTGCACATTGAAAAGATGTTACTGTCCACTGCCCACAACTAATGAAATCTTGCCAGAACTTTCCAAAGCCAGAATCTTTACAGTCTGTGACGGGAGGAACTGATTTTGGTACATAAGCCTCGATAAATAGTCCAGCGTGTTGACACCCTTTGTAACAGCATTTGGCCACTACAGATGGCTGTGTTTGCCAATAGGCATAAGTCCAGCACCAGAGATTTTCCAGAGGAAACTCACCCAAGCACTGGAAGGACTGATGGGATGAAAATAATTGCAGATGATATCCACATTTTAGGTAAACGAAGTAATGATACAGAAGCAGAATGAGACCATTGCAGAAAATTACAAGTTTTGAGTCAGTGATACAGGGACAAGAACATAAAATTCAACCCAGAAAAAATGCAACTCAAATGGCATGAGGTGACATACAGTGGACATCTGCTCACAGCACAGGGACTGAAAGCAGATCCCAACAAGATCAAGGCAGTCAAAGACAGGCCAGCTTTGTGGATTTGAAAGGGTACAGCACTTCATAGGAATGACAAATTTTCTCTCCAAGTTCTGTCCACACCTGGCTGCAGTAGCAGAACTCTATATCCTGCCTTGTGAGCTGACCTATAGAGTGGCACTTGGAAGGTCCCCAACAGCAAGTATTTGATATGCTGAAACAATTGATGATGAATGCCCATATCCTGACATACTACCAGCCAGGAAAGTCATTGACAATCCTGTGTGATACATTGGAGAAAGGATTGAATATAGCTCTTTTGCAGGAGCAGCTGGTGGCTTATGCCAGCAGAGCCCTGTCACATACTGAATAGGGATATGCCCAAATAGGAAAAGAGCTTCTGTCTGCAGTATATGGAGTGGAAAGATTCCATCAGTATACCTAAGGCCACCCAATTATATGTCAATCAGACCACAAACCACTAGAGACAATCTTGGCAAAGGCCCTTCTTAGTGCTCCAAAGAGATTGCAGCACATGTTGATGCACTTCTAGCGCTACCAGGTAGAGATCAAATATTGTCCTGAATGATTACTGGTGTTACCTGACACGCTGCGCAAAGCATATATACCCAGCATCAGTGAGTTGCTGGAAGGGGATCAGTACTTAGTGCAATATGTTAATGGAGTCAATCTCCCAGTTTCAACAGTGAAGCTGATGGAAATCAAAGAGACTATGGAACGGTACATCTAATGACAGACAGTCAAGAGAGCAATATTAGCAGGGAGGTCAGAAGACAAAAGCCAAGTACCAGTAAGAGTAGAACCACATTCTCAACTTAAAGATGAGTGTGCAGGATGGAATCCTATTAAGGGCAGAGAGCTTCTGTCTCCATTTTGTTATGTAAGGATGTCATGCAAAAATACATACCTCACACCTGGGCATTAATACCACCCCTATCTTTAATAAGGACAGACAGGTTCTCAGCATTAGTGCTCCATTTTAGTCTAAGCAGAGAAGACTGCCAGGTAAAACCCAATGGGAGCCTAGTTAGTCAGCGGGAGAGAATCAGTTTGCAAACAAACCCTAAAATAAAGTTGCAGAAGTGGGTTAAACAGGCCCTTAACAAAGAGACCATTTTCATAACTTCTTTAACTACAGCTTTAACCCCTAGCCACATAAGCACCAATCAACGGGCAGGGAATAATTAACTTAAAACAATTACTAGCAGATTTCTTTCTGGTTTCTGGAGTGCTAGAAACTGTAATGCTTATCATTTGGCATTCACTACATCCTTAACCTTGTGAACAGCAGCCAAAGAGTGCAAAAACCTTTTAATCGCTGCTGTGTTTGTGTTTATGGTGACCCATGTTGCTGCAAAAACATTTCTAAAACACTGCAGGCTTTTCCCCAGCTGATGCTGGGTTTTGTAATACAGCCCATTGTTCAACAGGTGCAAAGTCACTTCTAAACCTTCCTTCTCATCTCTCCAGGGAGCAGAGCTTTCTTTGCTTTCCAGCCTGCTGTCATTACTGCAGACATGGTTAGGACACAAGTAGTGGTTCTGGGAATTGCAGAGCCAGCTCTTTAATGCAGCAGTCCCTACTCAAGAGCCGCTGTATAAAGTCACGATGCTGGCCCAAGAGCACTTCTTTTAATAGCACTTGTACTTCAAATTTGTTCCAACAGCCTTAACAGTTGGTAATTTTACCTTTTTAAACATGAAAACTTCGACAGTGTGACTTTTTGCAGTTTGATACTTTGCCTCTTAATAAATGTGTTCAGAGAACATATTCTTATTTATTAACATAAGAGACATGAGATACACTCAGCACAGCAGAGGCATCCATGACCTGGTTATGGTTCACTGATTCTCAGCTATATTCCTGTTTTCTGTTCCCTGATTCTCTGTCCAGCTGCAGCCCCAACATAGGGTAGAGCAGGCTAGCAATGTAGGTTACAGCTGTAATGGTCTGTCCGCCAGCTGAGAACAGATGGATAGAGTGCTCTCAGGCCTCGCCATCTCCCCAACACATGCTGTTCTGGTACACCCCCTACAGCCCAGGGTTGAAAATATGGTCCAAAGACTTCTTAAAACTACAGAGTAGCCATTGTAAGTTTTTTTTCTAGCAGCTGTTCCCATAATATCTAAGGACTGATAATCTCTATGAAAGCTAAATATCATACACACTGAAGTGGAAGAAATTCCAGTGTGTCTCCTAGGAAAAAGAGTTCCTCTTTTATCTGCACAATACGAGGACTGGATAAAGTTTGCAGAGCTTACTGACTTGTGTGTGGCTTTATACCATAAGTGGTAATGGGTAATATACTCTTCATCTCTCTGCATGGTGCTGTCGCTTGAAATCTTGCCAATTTCCTTCAATAACAAAATTAAGACTCACAGCTACGTACCTTCATTACTTGTAGCATCCTTAGAAAAAGAATGAGAACATATAAGGGAATACTACAGACCCTGAGATAACCATATCTATGTCTCTTAGGAAGTTTTTCACTACCACCAACATACTTATAGTGTGCCCCTCATCGTGGTATCTGGGCAGTTATTAATGGAGCAAAAGCAGCAAGTCATTCATACTATTTCTGCTACTAGAATGTAGTGATATAAAACAATGCATTGAGTAAGTTGCATTGGTTTGATAAGGCTGAGTAAAGGTACCTAGGCACTTTTCAGCAACATCAGGACTATCACACATGCCTCTAGGATCATTGCTCTACTCACGCCCCCTGGGGTGTCCTGATCTAAGTTCCCTCTAAGCTGCATGACCATGCAGCAGGCTATCACGGGGCACGCAGACGGGGAGAGGTGCCTCTCCCCTAGTCCCAGGCTGCTTTGGCAAGAGAGGGCTCGGGGGAGTCCTCTCTCCCACTGCAGCTCTGGGGCAGCCTTTACCCCAAACCCCTCATTCCCAGCCCCACCCCAGAGCCCCCACCCCCAGCCAGAGCCCTCACCCACCTGCTAAATTGACCTCCAGTGCCTCGATCGCTGGCCATCGATCCCCCAGTAAGTATAGACAAGCCCTTAGATTGTAAATTCTTCAGAGACAGGGGCCACCTTTTTGTTCTATGTTTGTGCAGCACCTAATACAATTGAGCCCTGGTTCATGACTGGGGCTCCTAGGCATTTCTGACAGGTCCAATCAGGCACCACTTCTTGGCTACTCACCAGACCACTGTGAAGGGACCCAGGTACTGGATACCATGGGTGGGATCTATGAAGGAACTTAGATGTTGCAATGCTGAGAGTTGCAGTGTCTAACTTTTAGGTGCCTAGAAAATCACTGCAACATTGCAATCCACCAAGCCAAGTTAGGTGCCTAGGTTCCCTATGCAATGAGTGGGGAGAGATAGGCACCAAAGAACAGGGTCTACAAAAGCCAACACACTAGGCACAGAGCCAGTGGGAGATGCTGACAAGAGGAGTATGTGCTAAGCCCTATCTAGAAGATGGGTGCCTAAGCCCGGGTTGCAGGGAGGTGCCTATCTCAGCTAGCGATCCATGAATGGGAAGCTGATTCCTGGGAGTCAGGCAACGTAGGCACCTAAGGTGTCATGCAGGAATGAGTTAGGCACCTGCCACATTCCCTAAAAAAACCAGAGGAGATGGTGGTGACCTTAACTTTTAGCCCAGAGGTTACAGCACTCACCTGGGATGTGGGAGATGGTAGACCCAGGTTCAATTCCCCCTCTCTGCCACACAGAGGGAGAAAAGATTTGAACTGGGGTATCCACCTTTCAGGAGAACGCTCTAATAACTGAGCTGTGAGATATTCCGACTTGGGGCTCCCTCAGTCTCTTCTGAGGAAGCTGTTCCACTGTGGATGAATAATGAAAAGGGTTATTGGAGCAGGGCTCTGCCGCCTCCCAGGTGGGTGCTCTAGCCACTGGACTAGAATCTTTTTGTCTCTTGACCAATGACTAAGTATTTATCCACAGCGTAATGGTCATCGGGCATCGGGCGGAGGGAGAGACAAGCACCTGTCGGTTCTGGGACTCAGGCAGGAGATAGGTGCCCAGAAGCCTAATGAGAGGCAGCAGTGTGCACTTGCCCTAGCATCTAAAACTTAAGTGACTAGGGAATTTTTACAGCAGGAGCTTAGGCACTGAGTGAGTTTAAGCACTTACAGGGTTAAGCAACAGGAGTGGGAGTTTCATGGGTTGCAGTGGTGCCATGCATGGGGGACATAGATGCCTAGCTCTGGAGTTCAGGCACCTAAGTTGCATCATAGAGCCCTGTGTTTTAAACCCTTAGAGCCTAAACAGAGGCCAGGCACTGTTTGTAGACACACTCTTGAGGTATAGCTCCTCTATCTAGCACTCTTCCTGAGAGTTTAGGCCATGCAGCCCACTGGCAGCCCCTGGAATCAGCGCTGACCCCTCAGCCTCCCCCATAACTTAAACACACTCTCTCCCAGCATCATGCTGAAGGTGAGAGCCTTCTGGGTTACAGTTTAACTTTCTCAGGGAGCACCTGCAAAGGTGTAACACATAACACAGAGACATTTTGCACAAGACTCGGAGAGCATTGCTCTTTAGTTAAGCACATGAGAAACACACAAATCAATACAAAAATAATAAACCTACATACATTTCCCTGCTTTAGTTTTCTCACCACTCCAGAGCATTCTTTGGGCTGTTGTTAGGGTCATCTGGGACCATCCAGAGTTTTCCTGTTGCATTGCCTGGCTTGGATTCTGAAACATGAAGCTTTCTCCCCATATCAGCATCTCTAACTTTGGCCAGTCTATCCGCTTCCCCTCTCCTACCCAAACTTACTGTGTAGCTCCCTCAGTCTTCCCTCTTGGAGTCCTTTTGTCAGTCCCTCTGTCAGGTGGCTCCTTGATCAGCCTCCTCAGGTGATTCCAGACCTCTACACATAACAACAGATGGGAGGGAGGGGAAATGCAACAGTCCCTGTTACCTGAACCCCCTCTGCAAGGAGGTTAAAAATGCTGTGTTCCTACGACAGCCCTCCTTTAGAATGGTAGATTATGCTGCCTTTGTTGAAGATTACTTTTTTAACCATCGCATTTTCTCAAAACCAGCCAGGACTCAACCATGAATTTTCTGTCCAAAATTTGTCAGTGACAATCTGACCCATCTAGGCACAAAGAGCAAAAGGACACAAGCAGCTTGTCAGGCAGGTGAGAGAATACGTGGGAAAACAAAGCAGCTGGTCCAGACGACCCACCACCATATGCTATGGTGTTAAGGGAATGAGCGAATGAGTGTAATGGAATCGTGAGTGATGAAAAGCACAGGTGAAATTCACCATTGGTGTAAGAAGGTGCAGTGCACTTATTTACACCAGCAGTGAAATTAAAGAATAAATCATGCCAAACAAAGTTGCTGACTTCTTTTTGATTGAATTACAAAACTAGGAGAGGCACAGAATGCAGGAGCAGTCATCTATCCAACCCTGAGAAAAGCTTCTGGTTCAAAATATAACTTCAAAAACAAATGCTAATTGGCTTGATTATGAGCACTGTCATATAGACTGAATGCAGGCGGAAGACCAATAAACAAAGGGTAATGAATGATAAACAGCAGTGCTTAGAGTTGATGGGGAAGTATCTGGAGGGGGGCGGGGGGGACACAGGGATCTGCTCTAGGTCTGGTTCTATTTAACATCTTTATTAATGATCTGGAAGAGAGGAATAAACAGGACATTAATTCAGTTTATACTCAGTTTTACAGATTATGCTAAATCAGGAGGTGTTGCAAACCAATGAGGACAGATACATAATCCAAAGAGACCTAGAGAATCTGGAAATAACAACAGAAACTAACAAAATGGGATTTTAATGGGATGCATGTGAGATAATATTGTGGAGGAGGGAGAATAATCTGAAATGCAAATATTTAGTGGGAGAGATATCCTTGAAAGCTGTAATGCTGATGGCACTAGGAATGGTGATGGACAGCAAACTGCATATGAGCTTGCAGTGCAAAACCGACATGTTCCTGGGGAGGAGTAAGAACCTGGAGGGACTGATTATGAGGAACTAAAGCCTATGTTCACAAAGATACTTAGATGCCTAAACCCCAGATTTAGATGCCTAAAACTGAGGTTTAGGCACCTAAATCCCAGTTCTAGGCTCTGCTGCAATTGACAAAACTGCTGCTAAACCCTGTAGGCGCCTAAATTCCTTCAGTGCCCCCAGGTTTTTGCATTAAGAGTTCCCTAGGCTCCTAAGTTTCAGGCTTTGTGCACGCACAGTGCTGCCTCACTCTAGGCATCTGGATGCTTATGTCCCACCTAAGCCTCAGAGTGATTCATCAATCACGGAAGATAGGCCTTTGCCCACCTAACTCGCATGCGGGGCCCTATCTGGTAGGCATGCTCTGAGGCTGCTTACCAGATCAGACCCCTCAGGAAAGTTCACACAAAACAGCTTGGTGCCCAGGGACACTCCCTTACATCTTTTAGCCTAGTGCAGGGGTCGGCAACCTTGCGGGCAGCCGTTTTTTGAGGTGGGTGCGAGTTGCAGGCTCCGTCCGGGAAGCACTTACCACAGGTGGCTCCTGGCCAGCAGGGCTCAGGCAGGCTGCCTGCCTGCCCTGGCCCCACGCCGCTCCCGGAAGCAGCTGCCTGCTGGCACGTCTCTGCGTGTCCCTTGGGTGGAGGGGGGCAGTGGGTCTCCATGTGCTGCCCGCGCCCACAAGCACCTCCCCCGCTGCTGTGAGGATGATGCTGGGGGCAGTGGCAGAGCGCAGAGCCACCTGCCCCCCTGCCAGGGGCATGCAAAGATGTGCCAGCAGCCAGCTGCTTCCGGGAGCGGCGGGGGGCCAGGGCAGGAGGCAGCCTGCCTGAGTCCTGCTGCACCGCTGGCCGGGAGCCGCCTGTGATAAGCGCCTCCCAGACAGAGCCTGCACCTCGCACCCCCTGCTCCAGGCCAGACTCCCTCCCAGACCTCAGACCCCCTCCCTCACCCCAATCCCCTGCCCCAGCCCGGAGCCCCCTCCTGTTTATATTCAAATTCAAACAGCTCATTACCAAGGCAACTGTTGTCTACCAATAAAACTCTTGGAATTTCTTGTGAAAAGGAAACGGATGTGCTCTCTCTTTACTAGTATGTTCCAATGTCCAACAGTTTGAAAAAGTCTAAAGTCAGAAATGAAATAGATCAGATAAATACCTTCAATAAAAAAATGACAACCAAAAAGAGAAAGATAGAAGACGAACATCGAGAATTTCAAAATGATTGGACTGAGTCTTGTGCTTTTATAGCAAGTTCAGCTGGACTCCCGTTGTGCCTCATTTGCAACGAGAAACTATCCAACAATAAGAAATCAAACCTAAAAAGACATTTTGAAAAGAAACATTGGATGTTTGCTGAAACCGATCCAGCTGGTGATGCAAGGAAAAAAGCAGTAGAGGAGCTTCGACGCAAAGCAGAGCAAACAAGATGTACGTTTGCTAAATGGATGAAGGTGCTAAGTGGAACCACTATTGCTGGTTTTGCGACAGCTCTAGAAATCGTCAAATGAGGGAAGCCATTCACAGATGGAGAATATGTGAAAGAATGTTTCATTAAAACATCTGAGCCCCTCTTCGGTGATGTTAAAAATGAAGATGGAATAGTTAAGGAAAATTAGAGAAATGCCATTATCAGTGAAGACTGTAAAGGACAGAACTATTAAGATGGCTACAGACATAACCAGCCAGATTAGTGACATTAGATCAGCACCAGGTTTTTCTATTGCCTGCGATGAGACATGTGATGTGGATGACATCGCTCAGGTTGCCTTACTTGGCAGATACGTTAATGATCAAGGTCCTCAAGAAGAGTTGATTGCATTATTGTCACTCACAGGACAAACTCGGGGCAAAGATATTGCATCTGCTGTCACTGAATGTCTGAAACAAAAAGATATTGACATCAACAGAATAATTTCTATTGCTACAGATGGAGCACCGAGCATAAAGGGGGCACACAAAGGTTTCTTTACTTAAAAAAGGTATGGAGCACGATGTAATTTCATTTCATTGCATAATCCATCAGGAGGCACTTTGTGCACTTATCTTTCCAGAGGAAATCTCAAAAGTAATAGAAATGGTCGTGCAGATTCTTAACAAAATAATGGCAAGCGCTCTCAATCATCGGTAGTTTTGTGAGCTTCTTCGAGAAGTTAACAGCCAACGTTCTGATCTTCTCTTATATAACAAGGTAAGATGTCTTTCCAGAGATGCAGTGCTGGTGAGGTTTCCGTCATGTCTTGAGGAAATTAGGGTGGTCCTCCGAGAAAAGGGCTTTAAATATGCGGTGCTAACTGATCCTCACTGACTGCAGAAATTGAATTTCATGGTGGATTTAACTTCTCATTTAAACGTGTTGAATCCGAAGCTACAGGGAAAAGGAAATACTGCAATTTCGCTTTTGAAATAAGTTCTTTCATTTGAACGAAAGCTGTCTTTGTTTGTAAGGGACATTGAGACGGGCATGTTAGTGCATTTCCCAACACTGAAGCAATATAAACAAGCAAATGACTGTGACATTGACGTTAGGTTTCTTGCAGAAACAGTCATCAAAATACAAGCTGCATTTGCTGACCAATTTCACAAGTTCAGAAGGGAAAAGGCCACTTTGTCATTTCTGTTGAAACTGCTTGAAGCTGACACTTCTGCACTGAACTTTTTAGCATTTGCGGGAATCAATCGTGTGCAATTTGAACTTGAATTAGCGGACTTGCAAAACAAGGATTTATGGAATTCAAAATAGAAAGATCCTGTCACTGAACTTGAAAATCTGGAAAGGTAGAAATCCACCCTGGGGCTACAACACAAGTGGTCTGAAATGGACGACCTTAAACGGCAAGACCAGATTATATTCGACGTTTGGAATTGTCTACCGGATACGTACAGTCAGCTGAAGAAAGACGCATTTGGGCTTCTCTCAATCTTCAGTTCAATGTACTTCTGTGAACAAGTGTTTTCCAACGTGAATTTCATCAAAAACAAACTGAGGAGCCAACTGCAAGATGTTAGTCTTGAGTCCTGCTTGAACATTGAGCAACTCTCTAAACATGTCCAACAGCAGAAGTCCCATTAAAAGTATTGCTGAATAGTAATAACTTTAATATGTTAAATTATTATTAGTTGATAAATTCTAACTCTACAAGTAGCTTTGCGTGTGATGCGGCTCTCAAAATATTTTGGTCAAAGACAAAAACAAAAAAATAGCTCTTCTTCTTTGAAAGGTTGCTGACCCCTGGCCTAGTGGTTAGGGTACTCAGCTGGGATATGGGAAGTCCCTGCTCAAAGCCCTTCTACTCACCAGATAGAGGGGGACTTGAACTGAGATTCTACCACCTATCAGCTGAGCGCTCTAGCCATGGGGCTATTCTGATGTGGGACATCTTCAGTTCCTCCTGTTGAAGCAGTCCCACTGTGGCTAAATAATTGAAGAGTAATTGAGAGAGAGAGAGAGCACACACATGAGAATCACTTTTATAGCCTGGTGGTTAGAGCCTTCACCCAGTATGTGGGAGACCCAGCATCCTGCACCACTGACTGAGTATTTATCCCAAGTGGAACAGCTTCAACAGGAGTAATTGAGGAAGTCCCACATTTGGAATATTCCATTGCTCAGTGGTTAGAGAACAAGCCCTTCTCCTCATTAGGTGGAAGTGGGACTTGAATTGGTGGGTCTCCCACCTCCCTAGATAGTACCCTAACCACTCGACTAAAAATTGTGAGGGAGCTGCAGCTGCTCTCCCGCCCCCAGCCTCCTGCCAAAAACACCTTAGGTACTCACCTGGGAGTTCATAGCTGAGAATTGCTAGCAAACATAGGCACCCTCCTACCGCCTGCATTTAGGCACCTATCTCCCTGAGCAGGGCAGGGCTTAGCACATATCCTTCCATTGGCAGCTCCCATTGGCTAGCTTAGGCAGCTCCCCATCTAAGATGCTGGTTTTTACGGATCACAGAGTAAGGCAGGGAGTCTCAAACTGGACCTCGGGACCCCTCAAGGGGTCGCGAAGTTATGACCTGGGGGATCACAAGCTGTCAGCCTCTACCCCAAACCCTGCTTCACCTCCAGCCTTTATAATAGTGTTAAATATTTTAAAAGGTGTTTTTAATTTATAAGGGAGGGTCACACTCAGAGGCTTGCTATGTGAAAGGGGTCACCACTACAAAAGTTTGAGAACCACTGGTCTAAAGCACCTATCTCTCCCCATTCATTTTATAGGGAGCCTAGGTACCTAACTCAGGCTTTGTGAATTGCAGTGCTGTTCCTCTGATTTTTTAGGTGCCCAGAAGTTAAGTGTTGTGATGCTCAGCATCACACTGTCTTAAGTAAATAGGCCTAAGTAAATAGAACAGCATGGCTAAATGACAGCTAAGTGGAGGGAGGAAAAGGTACTAAGGGTCATTGAAGCAATGCTGATTTACGTCAGCCCAGGAACCATCCCCTAGGTGCCCATGTATATTTGAAAGGTGTAAACACCACAGAGGTAGAGGAATTACTTTAGGTGGTACAATGGATTATAACAGAAACAAACCACCGAAAATGTAGCCTGAATGTCAGAAAAAGCATCCTAAGGGTGAGCCTGATTAGACTATGGAAGAATCACCCAAGGAATTGGCATCATTTTAAACTAGACTGAACAAAACACTTAAGGAATACACTGTGGGGAACAATCTTGTGGCTGCAGGAGATGATCTAAGAGTCCTTATCCATCACTAATTACTATGATCAATCAAGAAGCTCCATTCACAGCAGGGATTATATTCATTCTAAAATCCCTTTTATACACATTTGGTGGCTCATGAGTTACCCCCTTGTCAACACTAGAAAGTTGTACCATTTTAATTATACATGACCACCTTAGTGTGGATGGTGTACTAGATGTAGAAAGGTGCTTTATACTGATATAGCTATTCCGGGGAAGGGAAATACACTATACAGATAAGACACTTTTATCCTAGTATAACTACATCCACACTAGGGGTTGTACCAGTGTAACTATATTATTGTACCAGTGTAACTATATTGGTTAAAAAAAGAGTCACACCTCTACCCATAGAGGCATCAGTCAGGCCCAGAATGCCTCAGTCTAAGATTAAATGTGACAGCATGTAGATGAACACTACTGTCTTATACAGTCTTCTCCTCTGGGCATTGGGTCTCTTTCATGTACAGCATAAGGATTCCATGTCTGTCTGTGTCACCTTGGAAATTATCCTTCAAAAATTATTTGTTAATGTCTGTCCCAGAACAGGTGGCTGTAATACATTGTAAAATGGGCTCTCATGTGCTGGGCTGAAAGGAAAGAGAGCGAGCAAGCCAGGAATGTGTTCAGAACCACATTTTCAAAAAGGGGGACTGGGACTGACTTCACAGCTGCATGCAGGAGATAAGGAGAAGGGGAAGGTTAGGGGCATTTTAATTCTGTTGCTTATTATGTAGATGTTACACTTCAGAACAAGCTGCAGCTTTTACTTGGACAATAGTCAATATTATTTGGAAATACTCTACAAGGGTGCAAGTCAATTATAAACAAATAATTACACCATACTTCTAAGTGTCTGGAGGCTGCTCAAAAAACAGACTCTGCAGCTTTGGGGAAGTTTTACCATGCGGAATCATAACAGGGCTTTTAAAAATTGCTTTTGGCTCTGTTCTTTCCTTAGTATCCAAACTTAACTCCCCTTATTATAGGCGCAGCCCTGGGGGAAAACAGCCCATTGAAAGCTTAATGGAAATGGTATTTCCGTAATGCCACTAATTCAGAAGTGACATATTCTACACCTGTTCCATGTACAGAACTCCCATTAGTTTCAAGGATAGAGCAGGGGTCAGCAACCTTCGGCACGCGGTCCATCAGGTAATCCGCTGGCGGGCGGCAAGACATTTTGTTTACGTTGACCATCTGCAGGCACAGCCTCCCCCCCACAGCTCCCAGTGGCTGCGGTTCGCCATTCCCAGCCAATGGGAGCTGCAGGAAGCAGTGCAGGCCGCAGAGATGTGCTGGCCACCACTTCCCGCAGCTCCCATTGACTGGAAACGGCAAACCGCAGCCACTGGGAGCTGCAGGGGGCCAGGCCTGCAGACGGGCAACGTAAACAAAATGTCTTGCGGACCACCAGCAGATTACCCTGATGGGTCGCGTGCCGAAGGTTGCTGACCCCTGTAGTATGTGTTTCAATCAGAGCACAGGATGGATGGTGCTCCTTTTAACAAGCAGTTATTGAGTATTTCTTTTTATCCTCAGCATCCAATGTGTGGCCTCAAGCCTTATTTACTTCACACCAGCCAAACCGTGTACTGAACAGAGAATTACTCATTTTCCAGTAAGCACTTTCATGGCGCTCATGACTGTAATGTCCTAGAGAGGGATCCACAAAGGTACTTAGGCACCTAAGTCCCTTTTTAGGCACCACAGCGATCCACAGAACTCCTGCTCAGCTGCCGCTTAACGCTATGGATGACTAAAAGTTCCCTATGCACCTATGTTTCTGCCTGTGAGCAAGAGCACTACCCTCTGTCAGGTGAGTGCCCTAGCTACTCGCTGGAGTCAAGTTATTATTCAATTAAAGTGAAACAGCTTCAGTAGGAGAAATTGTGATAGCCTACAGTCCGGTGGTTAGGATCTTCACCTGAGAGGTGGCAGTTCCATGCTCAGTTCCTTCTCATCATCAGGCAGAGGCAGGGACTTAAACCAGCAGGTCTCTGACATCCTGGGTGAGTACCCTAACCACTTGGATAAACGTTATAGAGTGGGTTGCCCTCCATGGATGTTTTGTGGAGTTTGGCAGCCTCTGAGCACATCTACCAGGTCAGGCCCCCATGCAAGTTAAGCAGTCAAACACCTCTCTTGCCCCGATTCATGAATCATAAGCAGAGGTTGGTGCCTGACTGCAGCCTGGATTTAGGCATCTATCTCTGTGGGGGAGGGGCTTAGCACACACCCATCATCAGCATCTTCCATTGACTAGTGTAGACAGCTCTCCCTCCGCCCCCACAGTATTCTTGCCGGCAAGTTAAAGAAGTGTGGGCTGGATGAATGGACTATAAGGTAGATAGAAAACTGGCTAGATCGTTGGGCTCAATGGGTAGTGAGCAATGGCTCCATGTCTAGTTGGCAGCTGGTATCAAGCGGAGTGCCCCAAGGGTCGGTCCTGGGGCCGTTTTGTTCAATATCTTCATTAATGATCTGGAGGATGGTGTGGACTGCACCCTCAGCAAGTTTGCAGATGACACTAAACTGGGAGGAGTGGTAGATACGCTGGAGGGTAGGGATAGGATACAGAGGGACCTAGACAAATTAGAGGATTGGGCCAAAAGAAATCTGATGAGGTTCAACAAGGACAAGTGCAGAGTCCTGCACTTAGGACGGAAGAATCCTATGCACTGCTACAGACTAGGGACCGAATGGCTAGGCAGCAGTTCTGCAGAAAAGGACCTAGGGGTTACAGTGGACGAGAAGCTGGATATGAGTCGACAGTGTGCCCATGTTGCCAAGAAGGCTAACGGCATTTTGGGCTGTATAAGGAGGGGCATTGCCAGCAGATTGAGGGACGTGATCATTCCCCTCTATTTGACATTGGTGAGGCCTCATCTGGAGTACTGTGTCCAGTTTTGGGCCCCACACTACAAGAAGGATGGGGAAAAATTGGAAAGAGTCCAGCGGAGGGCAACAAAAATGATTAGGGGGCTGGAGCACGTGATTTATGAGGAGAGGCTGAGGGAACTGGGATTGTTTAATCTGCAGAAGAGAAGAATGAGGGGGGATTTGATAGCTGCTTTCAACTACCTGAAAGGGGATTCCAAAGAGGATAGATCTAGATTGTTCTCAGTGGTACCAGATGACAGAACAAGAGGTAATGGTCTCAAGTTGCAGAGGGAGAGGTTTAGGTTGGATATTAGGAAAAACTTTTTCACTAGGAGGGTGGTGAAGCACTGGAATGCGTTACCTAAGGAGGTTGTGGAATCTCCTTCCTTAGAGATTTTTAAGGTCAGGCTCGACAAAGCCCTGACTGGGATGATTTAGTTGGGGGTTGGTCCTGCTTAGAGCAGGGGGCTGGACTAGATGACCTCCTGAGATCCCTTCCAACCCTGATATTCTATGATTCTAAGCGCCATCCATTCTGGGCACTTCCATAGCAGGGCTTCCAGCTGGCTGCCATCACTGCTTCTGCTGGGGCTGGTGGTGTGTGACTGCTCTGTTCCTGCTCCATGTGTTTGTGTGCCGGGGGGTGGGCAGGTTGTTGTTCTGTTGCTGAGCTCGTCCTCTGCCTTGCTTCCAAAGTGGTGGAAGACCTTTTTATGTTGTTTCCCATGCTCCATTTTATGAGGAGTCCCGTCTTCCATTTTGTTTCCCCTTCCCTTGGCTGGTTGGTTTGTATGATGTTCTCTGTTTCCCCTTGTGTTGGTTTGGTCTTTTTGCTTGTCGTCGTCCCCGCCTTATTCCCCATCTGCTCCTGTCCTTCCTTTCCCTTGGGCAGACAGGCTCCCATGTGATTCCTTTTCCCTCTCCCTTCAGCCCTGTCAATCCCTACCCAGGTATTCCCCTTCCCTTTGAGGGATGGGGGTAGGTCTCCCTGATCCTCCTTACCCTTTTCCTTTCACTGTTTTTGGTTCCCTTTTTCCTCCCAACCCGCCATGATTGTATCCCCCTGACCTTTCCATCCCTTCCTCCCTATTTTGTGTTTAGTTTGGTCCCTGCCTTCCTTTCTCATCAAAGTGGAGGGTGCGGGAGATTTCTAATAAATGTTCCTTGTGTTGATTGCTGTTCCTTTTTCTCCAATTTTGTTTTGGTTTCCCTTCCTTGCAGTGGTAGGGTGTATACTGTTCCACTCAGGGCCACCGGGGGGGGGGGGGCAAGTGGGGCAAGTGGGGCAATTTGCCCCAGGCCCCGCAGGGGCCCCCATGAGAATTTTTGGCGGGTCTTCGGCGACAGGTCCTTCAGTGCCGCCGAACACACCCGGAGCGAGGTCTTCAGCGGCAATTCGGCGGCGAGGGCTCCTTCCACTCCAGGTCTTCGGCGGCAGTTTGGTGGCAGGTCCTTCACTTGCTCCGGGACCTGCCACTGAAGTGCCCCGAAGACCCGGAGCGGAAGGACCCCCGCCGCCGAAGACCCCAGGGCCCCTGAATCCTATGGGCGGCCCTGGTTCCACTATCACCACCCTTTCCCCGTTTTTCAGTGGTCACCATGGCAGGTGTTCAGTCTCCCCTTGGCGATACTTCTTGCCACAGGCCTCAGGTGGTGGGGTGGAGGGGGGGGGTGGAGGGAGAGAAGGGGTCAGGGGTTCCTCAGCTAGTCTCATCATGTGGTGATGATAACACTCTTTCCATTCCACTAGTATCTCTGGCGGATGTTAAGCAATAACTACTAAAGTTAGACATTTTTAACTCAGCAGGCTCCACTCCTGGTTTCAGCTGGGGGAGGGGGGGCACCAGGGGTCGGGGCTTTAGCTACAGGGGGGGAGCGCTAGGGCTGAAACTGGCGCTCCCTCGTAGCTAAAGCCCTGAGCCCGACAACCCCCGCGGGGCTGAAGCTGGGAACGGATTTGCAGGGCTGAAGCCTCAAGCTCGTTGTGCCCCCCAGGGGGCTGAAGCCAGGAACAGAGCCCCGGGGCTGAATCCCCAAGCCCTGGCACCTCTCGTGGGGCTGAAACCGGGAATGGGGTGGAGCATGGGTTGCTGTGTGATGCCTCTGGTTTGGGGGACGCTGCTGTCCATAAGGATCCTCCACCAATGAAAGGTACTATCTTCTCCTCATTAAACATTCATGGCTGTAGGGTAAGTCTTTGCAGGTGCCAGATCCTCTCCTACCTTCAGGCAGGGCGTATTCTATGGTTTACCTGCAGCAGACTCACACCCATCTGGCCACCAAAGCCAGCTGGTGGCTGGGATGAGGGAACAAGGTGTATGTTAGCCACCTTACGGCATCATCAGGTAGGATGTTGACCCAGACTGATGGACCGAGGTATTGGGGGTTGCTGAGGTTGTGCCAGGCTCCCTGCTGGACCTCAAGGTCCATGTGGAGTGGCTGCTTTTAAACCGTCTCAGTATTTATGCCCCAACACTGGGCCCGGAGTGGGTATGTGTCGATAAGCAGGCATCCACCTTCCTTGGGGCACTGGATCTTCACAAGTGTTTGGTCCTAGGTGGGGATTGTAACACCAGAACCACATTGGGAAACAGGTGCCAGGTCACCATTAATGTCCTCAGGAGGGTCATTGATCATCACTACCTGGTGGATGTTTGGCGTGACCAGCACCTGGATGATGCTACCTCCTTCATCTTCATCTGAGTGGAGGCGGCTCAGTCCCACCACTCCCAGTTGGACAGAATTTACATCTCATGCTTTAACATCCTGTGGACTCACTCCTCTGACATTCAGCCAGCTGTCTTCATGGACCATCATCTAGTTTCTTTTAAGCTTGCTCTTACACCTGAGAGCCTGGAGCCAGCCTATTGGCATTTTAATACCAGCCTATTGGAGGATGTAGGCTTTATGGAGCCCTTCCAGGAATTTTGTCTGGCTGGCAAAAGCAGAGGCACACCTTCCCCTTGGCACAGAGACGGTGGTTTGTGGGGAAGGTGCCTCTCAATCTCTTTTGTCACAGCTACACCCAGAATACTGTGGGTGTATTCAGAGGAGGGATGAGGTGATAAAGCAGATAGAGCCACAGGTTTTGGAGCCAGAGAGGTGCCTGGCTGCCAATCCCAAGAACCTGTCCATCTGCAGAGTGCTGGGAGAAGCAGCACAAGCCGCGGGCCTTTGACAATCATTGGGCTTGGGTTGCTTTTGTCCAATTGCATATCCAGCTCCTTTGGGAGATGGATCATGGCTCCTGCTTCTTCCATGCCCTGGAGAAGAGGAGGGTGCCAAAACACATATCACCTGGCTCCTAGCAAAGCATGGCACCTCTCTCATAGATCTGGAGCAGATGTGAGAAAGAGGGAGGGATTTCTATGCCGACTTTTTCTCTCCATATTTGACTGCCACGGATGGTTGGCTGCGGGGCCATGTGGGATGAACTCCTGACCGTTAGCATGGGTCCCTAAAACTGGTTGGAGCATCCTTGCACTCTGGCCAAGTTCTCAGAAGTCCTCTGTCTGATGCCCATCAACAAGTCTCTGGGCATCGATGGTTTGACTGTGGAGTTCTACCACGCGTTCTGGAACATCCTTAAGCTGGACCTCACCATCATCGGGACTGAGTCCCTGGGAGCTGGGTGCTCCCCCTGTCATGCAGCTGGGCCAGGCACACTCTGCTGCCTAAGAAGGGGGACCCACATGACCTAAGGAATTGGTGTCCAGTATCGCTACTCAGAATGCACCATACAGTCATAGTGAAAGCCATCTTGCTGCAGCTGAAGTATGTCCTGGCAGACATGATACACTCAGACCAGACCTACCCAGTCCTGGGCCAGACTATTTTTGATAACTTGTATCTGGTCTGGGACATTCTCGATCTAATGTATAGGGTTGGTCTGTCTTTCACTTGCCTGCCCTCAACCAAGAAAAGGCATTGACAGGCATCTCATGGGAACCCAGCATTCTGTAGAACTGGCATTTAGCTTCCATCCTCATTTTATGGGGTTCCTCTAGGACCAAGTCGACTGGGCCTTGACCAAACCTGTCAACTTTGATCAGGGAGTGCATCAAGTCTGCGCACTATCTGGCCAGTCATATGCCATTGTCATCAAGCCCATCCTTTTTTCCTTCACAAGCGATTGACAGGATTGGTGCTCAGTGACCCAGCTTTGAGGGTATTTCTGTTGGTGTATGCCTACAACCTGCTCTTCATGGCAGAAGATTTGGTGGGGGTGTAATCTGCCAAACTATCTACTTGACCGCCTCCACTCCCTAGCTCAACTGGATCAAGAGCTCTGGCTTGATGGTCGGAGTGGGTGGCAGGTGCACTCCCTCCCACCTGCAGTCTGGAAAAAATAACTTCACTCCCTAAAAAGAAATGAAGCCAGTATTGGAAACATTGCGCTTTGGGTCTAGGAGCAGTAGTCACAGAATCAATCATCCAAAATAAATGATATTATTATTGGTATCAATCAGAAGCTATTTGAAAGCAGACAAGCTGAAAGGATGTGTTTAAACATGCCAAATATGTTTGGAATCTCTCTCACACATCTTACCATTCCTTAGGTACACATTGATTGTTTCGTATTAGGACAGATTAATTTACAAAGTGACTCAGTGCGCTGAAAACACAGAGTAAAGCATTACAGGCAAGAGAGTGCATTTTGTCCTGATCTGGCACCCTTGACTTAATCAGGCTTGTGCAAGGTGTAAGTGAGGGCAGAATTAGACCCCAGGAGAGAGACTAACAACTTCTGTATAAGGATCACCAGGCAAAATCCTGAATTCATGGAACGTGCGCGGCAGCCTTTGGGCCAAAGTCAGCGCTGATATAAGTTACAGGTGTGTAAATTGGCCAGAAATTAGGTGAGAGTGGTAAAGTGATTTAACCTGCACCAACTGTCTTGTACAGGAGGGGCTAGATCCACAAAGAAATTTAGGTGCCTAACTGCCACTTTAAGAGGTTCCTAAGTCTAAAGTATAGACCCTCAAAACACATGTTCAGCTGACGCCTTACCCTGTAAGTGCCTAAAATCTCTGGGTGCCAGTGTCCACCAGTAAAGTCCCCTAGGTGCCTAAATATCTGCCAGTGGGTATGCACAAAAACACCTATATCCTGGCAGCACCAAGCAGCTTGGTGTCTAAGTCAGGGGCGCCGGAATGGGGCGGTCCAGGGGACATCCCCCTCCCACTTTTTACCAGCCATAAGGGTAAGTGATGGGGGGGCCAGAAAGGAGCGAGCGGGAGGTGGGGTCTTGAGGGGAAGAGGCGGCATGGGAGCGGGGCCTCGGGGGAAGGGGCAGCATGGAGGTGGGGCCTCGGGGGAAGGGACAGTTCAGGGGGCAGGGCCGCAGTTGAGGCCCTGGTGGCCTCCGCACTTTTAGGGACCTTCGCCACTCCTGGCTTAAGCTCCAGCAGGATCCTCAAACCAGGCATTCCCCTGTCTAGCTTGCCTGTGCGGCCCAATCCAGTCGGCTCTCTCAGAGTCCACCTTAGTGCACACCGCTGGGATCAGGCTGCATACAAAATATTGCAGAGGAGATGGAGCCCTTATGCCCTAGTGATTAGAGTATTCAAATGGGGGACTGGGATTCAAATCCCACTCTGATTTACAGCAAAGGCTTGAACCCAAGTCTTCCATGTGGGGGCCCTAACCACTGGCCTATAGGGTTTTCTGGGATGCGTTTGTCTCCATCTCTGCTGTTGCTGAGCCACTTTGCATGAACTATTGAACTATTCATTGGGCAGAGAGCGAGTGAGAATGACTCTATAACCTAGTGGTTAGAGCACTCTCCCAGGAGACCTAAGTTCAAAGCCCTGCTCCAATCAATATTTAAGTATTGTATTAAAAATGAAGCAACTTCAACAAGAGAGATCCACCCTAGAATACTGTACAGCCCATTGGTAAGGACACACTAACAGCCAGACTGAAGACAATGAAACTACTCTGGATTTATACTGATGTATTTGAGATCAAAATCTGGCTCCACAGGGTCAGGAGAGGTGGTATAGCAGGAGTCAACGGTAGGCAGAAGTAAGCTAAAGTATGCCAAATTGGCTCCTGAATCATGCACCCCATCTTATCTTACATCCTCCTGCTAGCTAATTTTCATGGTACACACCCATCCCTTTGGTGTGTGCCACTCATCTTGAACACCATTGACTGCTCCACTAGTGCAAACTATATTACTGTACCCATTACACCTGATGCTAAATTTACACCAACCATTTACATGCTCAAAATTTGGCCCCATACATCTCAGAGCTGAGAGGATTTGCAACTACTTGATACATAGGAAATGCCTGTTTGCTCCTGGAGCTTGTTATGGAAGTTTGCACAAGCAGATACACAAATCTCCAGACACAATTTCCAGACAGTTACACAGTGCATCCACTGGGGAGAAAAATAACCTTTTATTCCTGCTGTATAGAGCTGCATCTCTGACACACATACAAGTCAGACTGAAATAGCCCCAAGAGGTTAATATGCTGAATGGGATCTGCAATTAGCAAAGCTGTTTTGCCTGGCTTGGTTGTTTGGCTAAGCTGCAACAAGAATGCCTATCTACAAGGTGTTTACTGTTGCTAAAGGCAGCACTGAGGAATGTTTAATTTTTAGCAGAACTGCAGCTTTTGTGATACACAATCCAGATCTCATTTAATGATATAAACTATGAAATGTTCAGAGAAAACAAATCACAAGTCCATCAAAATGCCAGATAAATTAGTTCAACAAACTGGACTAGAGACATGTTCAATGAATCATCATCACCAAGAATAAATAAATTCAGATTAAGCAAAACTTGATTGAATCATGCTGAAGTTTGGCACTGTTAACAAAATGGATCAGTCTAAAATCTCACATTAGGTACACATAATCTCATAAGATTTATGACTGTTATTGCTCACCACATATGTTTCTAGGTTACTGTTTGCTATGTTAAGAATTGGATGCTCTGAGTTTATAAAGGCTTGCCTGTTATTTCATATTTTAATCTCTTCAAAAGGACATGCTCTTTGCTTCCCTTGTCAGGGGTGCAAAGTAAACTTTAAACATAGTCAATTTCCTGATTACTTTTTCCCCTGTATTAAATGCTGGATCTCTCCCAGAGGATTTCAGTGTAGTGTGAGCTTTCAACGCTCTTTAGGCCTGGTGTACCACTACAAAGTTATGTTGATATAAGTCACCTTGTGTTAACTTATTTGTGGCTGTGTCTACTACATTCAAATTTGCCTCCCATTGACATAAGAGACAAAATCAAATCACCTCCCCAAACAGTGTGGAGTCATGGCTGACCTAATGAGGTTGATGTAGTGTGAGTGTAGACACTGCTCAACCTATGTGGACCCTCACATTCCTCTCACAGCTGTCCCATAATGCTCTCTGTGACAGTGACTTCTCTGCACAACTGTAAACTCAACTACCAAGGGGTTGTGAAGATTGGCAGCCAGACACCCTCCCCCCTTTAAAAAACACCCGCATATTTTTCAAAATGCCTTTTCCTGACTGCCCACTTTGGTGAGCATACCTAGCAGCTCTCCCTTGTTGTGTGCAGTTACCCAGCTGCCCATGCCAGCTCCATGCTCTGGATGCACTCCTGCCTGGAGTGGACATGAGGTATTGGATCTCCTGGGCGAGAAAAGGCTGGGCAAGCACAGCTACAGACCAGTCATAGAAACATGGGCGATGCCAGCAAAGGGGTACAACGGGGCTCAGCAGCAAAGGAACTGCAGCAGACATACACTATAAGGCCAGGGAGGCCAACAATCCATCTGGTGCTGAGATACAGGCCTACTACTTTTACAATGAGCTGCCTGCCATACTTGGCGGAGACTCCACCAGCACCCTGCAAACCACCCTGGATACCTTGGAAGAGCTGGCAACAGAGACCCCGGTCATGAAGAGCGAGGAGGAAAGGCGGGGGGGGACGTGGAGGGGGAACCCAGCCATGATGTGAGCCAGGATCTGTTGGAGACTCCACCGCAGTTTAGCCAGTCCTGCCAGCCGAGCACGGATGAACCTGCTGAAGGGGAAGAGATCATGGGTAAGTGTGTGCTTGCATTGTCCCTTACAATGTTTAAATTTAAAGATGGCTCCTGGCCCATCTCCAAGGTATCATGACAAGGTACCGACTTTTCACTATTTTACTTGTATGAAAAGAGGGAACAGTACAATAAGTAGATGTAGTAGAGTTGTTATCTGCTGTTCATTCCCCTATAGGGCTATGCAGGGTGGGCATATGAAGCAGTTTGTTTATATACCGAGGGTTCTCCCTTGTATTCTCCTGGCAGGTTTTGATGAAACGTCCATGGAAAAACTCTGCAATCCATTGCTGAGAGTGTCTAGGGAGGGTTGCCTTTTCATTCCTATTCCTCCACGGTAAGACATTTGCCCATACCACTCCGTGATGAGTTTGGCTGGCAACATCGCAGTAAACAGGCTCCAAGTATATGGGCCTGGGTGGCTTCGGATGCCAAGAGCGCTGAGTGCTCTGTGCCTTTGTTACCCTCAGGAGTGAGATAGCCACTAAATCACCACCACTTGGGGAAGATAGTGCCAGTGCTCAGTGTCATTGCTCTATACCCATAACCAAGGAATAGGGACAGAAACATTATTGTTTCATTCAAATTCCCTCCCCTCCCCTTTCACCCCAACAGGCCATACGCACCATGGCTGGGGCTGGAGAGCAGCACGGTGCAGAGGCACCCCAAAGTTGAAGTGTCAATAAGCATGTTTTGTTAAAAATTTTGATGGGAATAAGGGAAGGGAGTTTTGAAATGTATCTTTATTTCCCTTTCTGTCATGGCTGTAAATCCAATGATACATCTGTCTGTTTTTATCAGCAGCTGCTGCTGTTGCTGCCTTGAGGGGTGCCCCCTCCACACCTGCCTGAGGAGGAGAAGAAAGCTGGGGCTTTGGGAGGCTGTGTTGAGTGAGATCCTGCAAACCCATGCTGCACTGGACTATGAAGAAAGGGCCTGAGGGCTGACATAGCAGACAGCATGGAGAAGAAAAGAGTGGACAGGAGAAAGGCCCAGGAATAGCAACAGAAAGGGGAGATGCACCAGGACATAATGGGTCTTCTCAGGCAGAAAACACAAATGCTGCAGATCCTGGTCGACCTAGAGGTCCAAAATCCCAGACTGCGCACAGTTTGCAGTCCTTAGAGAACTCCATGGGAGCAGCTCCCTACACTGCCCCCTGCCCAACATTCCACATGGTATCACAGGCCACATCCTTACCTCTACCACTCCATGCTGGGGATAGCAAGGAAAACCAGCTTCACATACACTGACTTTGGGGAGCCACAGTTGGTGTCTGTGTAGCCACAAGAGATTCTGTATTTGTGCTGAAATGTTTGCTGCATTTCCAATTTCAGAGTCCCATTCTGTTAATTTATGTTTACAGTTTGTATTCCATTGCCTGTTGTTTCTTGTACATTTAATTTCTGCAGTGTTTTTGCCACTTTGCCATTTTGCCAAAATGAATTTCTATTTTTTTTTTAAATAAAATTATCTTTATTAGTTCACAATACATAATGCAGAATGCATATCAGTACTCAAAGCATGCAGTAATTTTAAATGTAGAGCACTACAGAACTCATCTGATCAAGCAAACACCCAGTCATATTTAAAAATGTACAGCAAGCACCATATAATTCATAAACACACAGTCATAATCTGAAATGGACAGAAAGCACTAAACAATTCCTAGCAGCACCTAATGCTTCAGGCTCAGAGAACAGTCCAGCACAGAACATTACTACTGCTGTGGCTGATCCTTGAAGTGCTCTTTCAAAGCCTCCCTCAACTGCAGAGCTGAGCTCTTGTAATGGCACATGTGTCTGGCTGTACCAAGTCAACAGACAGCTGCTCCACCTCCACCCTGGTGGCAGCTCTGCCTTCCAGATGTTATGCAGGACACAACAGGCAGCTTTAAGCATCAGGATATTTTTCTCATTGAGACCCATCCAGTGAGCAAACTCCACCGGCGTCCCTTCAATCTACCAGATGCACATTCAGCTGTCATTCTGCGCCTGCTGAGCCAGTAGTTGAATCTGTCCTTGGTGCTGTCAAGGTGGCCAGTGTACTGCTTCATGAGCCAGGGGAGTAAGGCGTAGTTGCGCCCCCCAGAATCACTATTGGCATTTCAATATCACCAATGGTTGGAAAGAATGTCCCTGCTGGCAGCTTTCTGAACACCCCTGTGTTCGTACAGATGTGAGCGCCATGCACCTTCCCTGACCAGCCCACGCTGATATTGGTGAAGCATCCCCAATCCACCACTGGTTGCGTAACCATAGAAAAGCAGCTCTTTCTGATGAAGTACTTGGTGGCAAAGCAGCCTGGTGCCAAAACAGGGATGTGTGTGCCAACATTTGCCTCCCCACAGTTCAGGACCCCATTGTTGTGAAGCCATCCTGCATATTGCCCAGAGTCTCAGTCCTGTGTAACAGGATATGATTAATGGCCCTACACACTTGCATGACAGTGGCCACTGTGAATTTTCCAACTCCAGAATGATTTCCCATTGACTGGTAACCCACATACCTCCTGGGTGTGGTGCTCTGTCCCTTCTAGTGGCACGGAGACCACTTAGAGATTAATGAGTCTGCTCTACAACCTTAGCTAAGAGCCCTGGGGCTTTTAGCGCATGCAGTAGAGGCTCATGCACTAAGCTTCAGAGATCCCAGGTTTGATCCTACCCACCAACAACTGGGGTCATGTTGGTGTTACAGTAGCAATCCATCATTCCAAGTTTCCTCAGTGCAATAACCACTTACTTCTCCACTGTCAGTACAGCTCTCATGCTAGTGTACTGGAGGGCTGGAGTGAGCTTTACACACTGATCCAGAAATGTGGCTTTTTCAGATCAGACAGTTCTGCAGCCACTACTCATCATCCCAGACCCATTACAATGAGATCCCACCAGTCTGTGCTTGTTTCTCGGGCCCAGAAGTTGCACTCCATCTGCAGCTGCTGCATGAATGCCACCAACAACTTTTAAGTCTTTTTCATTATGTCTCTCAGCAATCTGTCCCTGTAGAAATCGTCATGCCCCCCTCCATTACTGCGGTTCTCCCTGTGGGTCAGCAAATACAGGAGAATTGTGTGTCTTGTATTTGCAACATTCATGAGAATAGTGCAGAACTCTGTGAGGTCCATGGTTCTGTCAGAGATGGCAGACACCAAACACCGCTGCACAGGTTTGTAGGATTTTTTAAAAAAACATTAATATTATGGGATATGGTTGGTATTATGGGATGGAGAATGTTGCATGCTGGGAACGTGGTCCCTACGCCCCCCCCCCAAGCGATTCCTGAGTGACTCAATTCTACCCCACAACACATTGTGAAAATTTCCCAAAAGCATTGTGCTGGATGGGGGCACACTGGGATACCTACCCGGGGTACACTGCTCTTTGCATCAAAACAAGCACTCCTGATGAATATGCGCTGTGCCAGCATGAGCAATCAAGTACAGCATGCACAAACAGGGCCAGCTACAGCATTTCTGCCGCCCCAAGAAAAAAAAAAAAAAGCCGCGATCACAATCGTGACCGGCGGCAGCAATTGGGGGAAAAAAAATCACGATTGGCAGCGGCAGTTCGGCGGCAGGTCCTTCGCTCCTAGAGGGAGTGAGGGACCTGCCGCCCCCGAATTGCCACACATGCCGCCCCTCTCCCTGGGCCACCCCAAGCACCTGTTTGTTAAGCTGGTGCCTGGAGCCGGCCCTGTGCACAAGCAATATACTAACATAGGCAGCTGTATGCAATGTAACTCACATTGACCAAAGTTTGTAGTGTAGATATGGCTTTAGGTAAGAGTTCTATAGCAAGTTTTGCAGCAGTGAAAATGTGCAAATATTGAACACTAAAGCCAGTCACTTAGGTCAAGGAACCCTAGACATTACAGTTCCATGGCAATAAATGCACACACTGGCCAATGGATTTGCTTTTTGGTAGTTGAGATGGGCAGTATATGTCTAAGGAAATTTAATGTATTTTAAATTGTACATCAGGACAAGAAATAGATCAGCAGATAATTACCGTATTATTGCATCAGGTAGAGAGAGGTCTCTGTCAGGCTAGAGGTCCAAGTGTGTTTCATGCTGTATGGATGCAAAATTAGATGTGGTATTTTACATGGTGGGTTTCCAGTCTATAATAATTTGCAAATATAGCTCAGATTGTGCTCCCTGTTACACCAATGTAAGTAATCCAGTAGTCCTTCCATTTGAAGCTCACTCATTACTTAACAATGGTGGGTCAATATTATCCCCATTATATTGGTGGGGAAACCAAGATAGAGAAGTTATGTGACTTCCCAAAGTCACACATTGGATCAGTGGTAGTGTTGGGGACAGAACCCAGCACACATTCAGCTTTGGATGTAGATTGCATTTTACTGAATGCTTAAAGAATGGATTGGTATTTACAGCCCATCACTCTGGGTTGTCTTTATGGAAAGTGTTTAGGCCAGTATTTGCTATTGGCAATATGGATATCACCACACAGCCAGTAAATCCCCAGATTGCTATACCGAAGGAAACAAGCTATGGTGCAGGCCACTAGGATCTGCTCCAGCCTTTGATCTTTGGCCTGATTTTTCCACTTGTTTTTTACATTGGAAATAGCAAACTCTCGCCTACCTCTTTCTGCTGAAGGAACTTGGCAAGATCTTTGGAGGACCCAAATAGTGATGTTCCATGAGATTGCAGCCAGAGTGACATTCTCTCCTTCTCCAACTGAGAGAGGAAGGGATGTCAATTCTTAGACAGTAAACTGGTGTATGGTCTTCTACTGTGTACACATGTAGGCTGGAGAGTGAGAAGATAACCATCCAAGCCCAAGTCAATTTGTAGCCTTTGCCTCAGGGTTCCATTTATTGTCCAACCCAAAAGACAAGACTGTGGATTGTCAACATAAAGCAATTGTGCTGCTCCCCTGGGTAGATTGAGGGCCCTCTGGCAATCTAGTGGTCAGGATCTCACCTCAAGACATTTGCAGGGCTGGCCTCCTGCTCATTTGCTGGCTTGCTCGCCTCCGCTGCATTGCCTGTAGCCTACCCCAAATTATAGGAGGGTATTATCCTAGCCCTCTTCTTGCCCCAGGCTCCCTAATGGAGCAGGGCCTTCATCTATATCCTCGAGCTGGTAATCATCAGATTCAATCACCTGATGCTTCCCAGCTGGATCAGAGCATTCCCAGAACCTGGCTGCTGGACTCCTCCGTGGAGGACTGCTGTCCCTTAAAGGGGCAGATCACCCTGTAACAACTTGACATCCCCCTTCAGCCCTGTGACCACATCCAGAAATAGGCTCAGAAGTGACAATTTTGGTTAAACTTTTTTAAAAAGACCATTTCTGTTTTCTCATTGTAACCTTTCCCGGTTCTGGGCCGAGCAAAACAAACACATTTTTCCTTTCTTAAAAAAAGGATTTTCAGTATTTAGCAATATGGCAAAATAATTTGCAAGCCCTTAAAGAGCAAAAGGCCCCCCTGTGCTAATGCACTGTATTTATATTTAAGGCACTGCATTTATGCCTCTGGTTTTACTATTATAATTCAACTGACTTTTTCGTTATCACTATGTTCAGTGCAAGCAGATCTTAGAATGCACAGTATGGGTAGCCTGGATGTCTAATCAGACAGAAATAAACTAAGCAAAGAGTAATTTTATACTGAAACCCTGCCCTAAGCTATATGAAATGTCGGTAAGTGCTATATAAATAAAATGTTAATAAATATATATCATGGCTTGATTAAATGCTGTGAAATGAGCCATTCATGGTCTCTTGTGAATAATAAAAGCCAGAGTTTCACTGAAATATTATATAGAGGGTCCCCCTGTGGCGAATGTGATGCTTCATGCAGCTGAGAAGGGCTGGAACTGACTCCTGACCTTCTCAAGACAGTTCCTTATATTAGCTGTAGGAGGCTGCTCAGTAGAATGGTCCTATATGTCTACCCAGGCTGTGTGTATGTCCTGTGTTGCACTCTCAGCCCTCGTTAACCCAAAATGAGTGTGGCAAATTAGGCCTGAGAGTAGCATACCCCCATTAGTTTCCCCACTTCAGCACCTTGGAGCATGCTGGCCAAAGTGAGCACTGCCCAAAATTTTGGATCTGAAACCTTTTTCAGTGAAAAATCACAGCTTCGCCGACATGAAAAACATCAGTTTTGCTGAATTGTTTGTCTCGAAAACAGAAAACTCTGAAGAAGTTAAAACATTTTGTTGCGATATTTTCAAAACAGAGTGTTTTGACTTTTCAGTTCAAAATGACTTTTTGGCTTGAAATTCCCTTCAATTTTATTCAAAACCTCTTAAAGGGATCAGAATGTAAACAAAATGTTTCATTCAATCCAGTTTATTTATTTATTTATTTATTTATTTCACTTTTTGATTCTCTGAAAATTCAAAAAAAAAATTGGTTTTGGTTTCATCCAAAACAATTTCCCCCCCAAAATTGCCAATGAAACAAAATAATCCATTATTTGCAGAGTGCTAGACAAGATGCAGCTTACTAGATAGATAGAGCGTGTCCTATGACTAGCTCAGAAGCATCTCCCAAAGCTACTGATTATATAAAACTACTTGCCGGGAAATGGACCCAAAGTGGGCAAAGGGAAAGTGATAGATACACTCTCAAAAAGAATTAACAGCTGTGTGACATTGTCAGAGAGAATTGGGAAACTACAGCTACCAGTGGAATGACAGAATAGTGAATGATGGAATGAAACTGACTGGAAATAACAATCATTGTGACTGTGAAACAAAGTATTAACTACATCCAAACTAAGTCTCATTTCCAGAAGCAGCCATAAATCTGCCCTGCTTGTGGCAGATTGTGTGAGTCACAAATAGGATTCTGCAGATAGAAAGAGCCTGGCAAATGATAAAACCTTCATCCTTCAGTCCCAAAGTGATAACCATCACCTCACAAAGATACTGGAAGGCCTGACTAATTGATATTTATAACAAACTTTGAAATCCTGAGATGAAAGTCATTATAAAAGTGCACCGGAATTTTTTATTGTTCCTAGACCACCTGCTTAGACCAGAAGCATTCTCTTTTAACATTGCCTGATTTGGCTACCAATCTGATAACTCTTTGGGAATTTCATAAAACAGATGTGGCTGTCATGTTTAATCTCTCTTTTACTAAAAACACTAAGGAGAAGGACTAACTTGAAGAGGAGATAAAATGAATTGTATGAAAAGTTTCAGAGTGGTAGCCATGTTAGTCTATATCAGCAAAAAGAACGAGGCGTACTTGTGGCACCTTAGAGACTAACAAATAAACTATGCTCAAATAAATTTGTTAGTCTCTAAGGTGCCACAAGTACGCCTTGTTCTTTTTGTATGGAAAGTGAGGGTGAGAGGAAGCCCCACTGTTCTGTTCTCAGAACTCATGGACATACCAGCTGCACCATGGGAGTACTGCCCTGATGACTAACTCCACCAACATCACAAATTAGGCCTGACCTAGTTTCACTCAAAATGTTCATTCAGTAGCTGGTTGGTGTATTATTCTGACTGCAGTTAAAGTACAAAATTGTACTGTGAAGCAATAGTAGTTTGAAAAGAAGACAAAAACAGGATTCATGTTTTCCTATACTCACGATGCCTCTAGCATTATATACTAAATTAATCAGTCAACGGGTGGAATGATGCAGCCAAAAACATTCCTATGTTTTCATGGTTCCCTACTGTGCTCTTGAAAAGAATTACTTCAATTTATCCTCTCACTTTTTATAACAGGAATAACAAACTCCAGGAGAAGGGGGGAAACATAGCTCAGGACAGGGAACCTTCAA
Organism: Trachemys scripta elegans; assembly: GCF_013100865.1. Classification (NCBI taxonomy): domain Eukaryota; kingdom Metazoa; phylum Chordata; order Testudines; family Emydidae; genus Trachemys; species Trachemys scripta. The sequence goes on from NC_048299.1 coordinate 243,830,945, forward strand.
GGGGCCTGAATTCAGAAAACCAGAAGTAAAAGCATGTGCTGTACTTGATTTAAGTAACATGTAACAATTAAGTACATGTTTAAGCGTTTTCCTTAATCAGGGTCAAAATTTGAATTTCTAGGTCACTTCAAGTGAGGACCCAAAAGTTTGAATGCTTTTTTGAAAGCTATCTGAACCAGATGAACCTCTTGAGAACATGGAATTGGACTGGAAATCCCATGAAAACAGGCTCTCTCATGGGATCCTGGCCCTTCTGCTTGAAACTTTTCTCTCCTACCAACAGAAGTTGAGGCAATAAAAGTTATAACCTAACTCACCTTGTCTCTCTAATATCCTGGGACTGATACAGCTACAACAACACTGCATCCAAAAATTCCTGACATTTCAGAAACTTAATGGGAGAGGGAAAATAAATTAAAATAAATGGGGCTTCCTATTTTATTCTGAATTGGTTCACTCGTTTTTAAACATAATCTACAAACACCAAAGGAAATCAAATCTTAGTGAAAAGAAAATGGTATTTGGATTCCTCATTTAGTGAGTAACTTTTCAACAGTCAAAATGTGTTTGGAAATGCATAAAAATGTGTATGCTCCCAATTAGATCTTTCGATAGGACAGTCTGACCTTTGGGATAAATGACAGCTCAGATTACCTTGGAGATACATTTCATTATAAGAATTGCCAACACATATTTGCAGCAAATCAATCCAAGATGGATTGTTGGTAGAGAAAAGCTCTTTATTAATTCATTGAAGTTTTTTTCCCCTGTTGAATACAACCTGTAAGCAATATATGTTTTAGAGCAAGGTTTTTGAATTCCTTTGGTGGGAGTGGAACATATATGTTTTGGCCATTAAGTTAAACAGCATTATTTTGATAAACAGGATTTTCTATAGCAACCACTTTGAGGATCTGCAGCACAAGAGATATTTGTCTTCATATTTGTCTCTGCTTCATAAAGGACTTGGAACATTGCCTATTACCTCAGGAGGACACAACATTAGAGACAGTGGCCCACTCTGGGAGAACACCTTAGTTCACAAATAAGAGTCATAATGAGCTGGAGAGTATGTATGTACACCACTCTCCTCTATTGGTTGGTATCAGAACTTGGTCATATTGCTGCTAACAGCTAAAACAAAGTCATTCCTAGCTTAGGGGGTAGTGACTGGTGCTTGTGGAGTAGGAGGAGCTGGGTTCTGTTCTCACTATGACCAGCATGCTTTGCATATTATTAGTATTTATTTGTTTTGTGGTAGAACCTAGAGGCCTGGTTTCCATTGTGGTAGGGGGCTGTACAAACAGAGCAATCTGCCCTGAAGCACAATCTAAGACTAGAGACAACAGGAGGAGACAACAAACCAAAGGGGGGGGGGCGCACAAGGAAATAATGAGGTGATACTAGTCAGCATGATATGTAGTAGTCACAGGATAGATAGATAGATAGATGATACTGAGTGACCATGGTTTGCAACATAATTACACCTAGATGGCCACAGATTTGTCACAATATGTTAATGAGTTCTAAACTGTCAGGTTAGTTAGTCTGGGAAGCTTCTCTGCCCTCACTCTCCAACTTCTATCTGCCCTTTTAATAATCAAAATCAGTTCTCAGCTGGGATTGGTATAGGCTAAGAAATGGTTTGTCATGTTCACAAGTTTTAATTAAGCCATTTCTAAATAAAGATTACTACAATTGTATTTGACTTGTTTTCTGTGTTTAGATGACGATGCTTGTGTCACACCTTGAGGAAATGAAAAATTAGCACAGCTATTCTTGGAGTAAATGGTGTGCTTTAGCTTGAGATAGTTCTTTCCCATTTACTTAGAACAACTGGCATCATGTGCATCTCCTCTGGCTGTGGACAGCCATGTGCTCAGCACAAAAAGACCAAAATCAAAGAAAGCAACCTACATTGTCCAAAACTTGGGGCAGATCCTCAGCTGACATAGATCAGCCTAAGACCCATGAATCTGTTTACACCAGCTAAGAATCTGAACCAGGGGCTTCACATTTTGGTTGATGTTTCCTGGAGTAACATTATCCAGCTAAATGAAAAACTAAGAACTGTAAGATAAAAAGGACCTAGTTACAGACTCTGAGAGCAAATGTGCCTGCTGGGTGCTTGAGAATACATTTTTTTTAATCTTGGGACAGGAAGGTTGTTTCAATATGAATAATTTTGGAATATTTAACAAACATTAATTTTAATAATTAAATTGTATTCAATTTAGATTAATTTAGTGTTTGTGAAAGATATCAGCTTGATAGCCCTGTAGGTCTGCACTACATTCCTTGTTCCTCAATGAATAACTTTGTATTTGGCTGCATTAAAATGCATGTTGTTTGAATGCACCCAGTTACCCAAGCACTCCTAAAAAATGAGGTACTGTATCCTGGAAAGCAGAGTGTCAGAAATGAGTCTGAAAAGGATCTAGGGGTCATAGTAGACAAGAAACGCAACATGATGATCAGGGTGATGCGGTGGCATAAAGGGCTAATGCAATCCTTGGATGGATAACCAGGGAAGTAGGTACATGAAGGCAATTTTACCTCTATATATGACAGTGATAAGACTGATCCTGGAATGATGCATGAAGTTCTGGTGTCCACATTTTTTAAAACGTGTTGAGAAATTGGAGCGGGTGCAGAAAAGAACTCCACAAAATGAGTTGAGGTCTGGAGAAGTTTCCTTATAGTAAGATACATAAAGAGATCAACTTGTGTAGCTTATCAAAATGAATATTGAGGGGTGACTTTGTTATAGTGTCCCAGGACCTTCGCTGGCAGAAAATACTGATTACTAAAGGGATTTTCAGCCTAACCGAGAAAGGCATAACAAGAAGCAATGGCTGGAAGCTGAAGCCAGACAAATTCAAATGAGAAGTCTGGCCTCTCTTTGTTACATTTTTTCTTCTTTGTTCATAAAATGTGGCATTTTATTCTGATCATCTCTATGGCCATCTCTTCAGATCAAGATTGGATGCCTTTTTGGTAGATATGCTTTAATCAAATACAATGGGTCTCAATATGGGGATAACTCTTCACAGAGCACCCAATAGCACTTGTATACCATTGAAAAAGGCAGCAACAGCTTGGTAGCTATAGACTTTTTGTGACAAGATGAAATAAATGTTCTAGGACAGTAACTCATTTGATAGTGAATCAGTGGATTCTTCAGAAGGGTGGTAGATAATTGCATTACCCAGTATGAATATGGGGATAACCATAATCTATTTCTGTAAAATAATCAGTGCTTAATTTGTGCCAGGGCTGAGCCCAGCACCTCTAGGTTTAGCAGTTGATAGCCCCAGCACCTAGGGGCTTGCTGCACCAGTTATGAATGTTAAAAAAAATTGCTTCATCCCTGGCACCTAATTGCTTAAGCTCCGGCACCTCTTTATTACAAATTAAGCAATGAAAATAATACCGAGTTTCCTAAACAATGAGTGTTTAAATTACTGTGTAGAAACTTACCAGAATCATTTGATCCTGATTCTTCATTTCCCTTTGTCTAGTCAAAAGGAAGTGAGTCCTGAAGTATAGGTCCTGGCTCGTAAGTCAGTACTGACTGTAAGTGTAATAAATATGGAAAGTGAAGTATTGTCTTTTTTGCTTTAAACACTGGCGTTAACAGGATGTCTTTCTGAACGCCCACAGTTTGCTGCCTCAAATCAATGGTCTCCCAAACCCCTGACTGAGTCTTCCATAGAGATGATCAGAATATTAGGGAGGAATGTCACATTTTATGAACAGGGAAGCAAAATTGTAGCCATTAAAACACACCTTTTCTATACAAATATGTTGGTGACATTTCAATGATTCTCCAACCACCTGTAAATGTGTAGAATAATGGCGAGTTCTTACTGGAGTTCTACAGCATCCAAGTGCTTTACAAACATTAACTCATCATTCCTCACAGCGGCCTGATGAGATAAGTATTGTTATTATTTCTACTATCGTGCTAGGGAAACTGGAGCAGAGAGATTAAGGGATTTGCCCAAGCCCACAGGGAGAGTCAAGGTAAGAGCTAGGATTAGAGCTCCAAAGTTTCTGGCTCCCAGTCCTGTGCTCAGACCATTGTCTTCTCTTGCTCTTGAAAGCAGGGGTGGCTACCAAATACCCTAAGGAATCTGGCACCTGTCCATTAAGATTGACTCATTGTTAACTACAGTGGTGCTACCCTCTATAAAAAATGGTGTGCTCCACTGAAAAGTCAGACAGCCTCACTGCAGGGGATCCTGGCACTGCCTTATGGAGTGTAAACCAGCCCTAGATGGATGCCTGCCCGCCTGCTGTATGGTACTAACCAGAAGGAGAAAAAAAGGAAGAAAAATTAAGTTGAGTGGCAGCAGCACTTTCCCTGAATACCAGGCAGATTGGTGTGAATAATTCAGTGTGGATTCAGAGTCACGTTAGACTCTCTCAAAATGAAATGAACCAGGTTGGAATTCCAGATGCCTCCAGAGAAAACTGGGCAGTTATCTGGGACACAGAGCCAGAGCCAGTGTGCGGAGAAGATAAGGCAAGAATGAGAGAAAGACCAAAACCCAGAGAAATGAGAGGCCAACAGTCCCAGAGCCATGGGCAGAGGGTATCATAGGCCAGGGAAGGCTAAGCCTTCCCTGGCTCAGTCGCTGCCGACCCGCCACCAGACACCTGGGACGTAGTGCCCTGCCCCTTCCCCAAGGCCCCCACCTCCTGCTGCTGCCTGCCATGCCTGGCAAATCTTCCTCCACTCCACTCCCCTCCCCACATGCTCCGGAGGTCCCCGCTGCTCGCTGTGTCCCTCCTCCTCAGGGGTGGGGGAGTGAGGAAGAATGCCGCCCATACCCAGAAAAGGGATGAGAGAGAAAGAGAGGAAATCAGAGAGCCACTCACACACCAGTTAGGGAAAGGACAGAAGGAAGCAAGCAGTGAAATTAGATGTGGGATACAGAGAAAGGCAAATGCAGGGGGAGAAGCATGAGAGACAGCTGGCAGGGGAGCAGCACTCTGGAACTATTGGCTTCAGTGTTTCATATCTGTAAAGTGACTATTGACTTCAATGGGCCTGTTCCTCAGCTTCAAGCTAAGCATGTGCTTACAGGCTTTGCTGGATCAGAGCCAGAGCACTCAGCACCTTGCACAATGAGCCCATATACATAAAGAAACCCAGAGAGGGGAGAGACACAGCGAGAAAGTGGGGAGAAAGGTGCAGTGGGGGCAGGAGGGGCAGTGCACAAAGGCTGGGACAGGAGACTCTACATACCTCATAGGGTGGGAACAAGTGAAGAGGGTGGGCTACCAACACAGTAAGGATCAGAAGCACAGCGCTGAGCCCCACATCACTCAGGCCATTTGTGCTGCCAGCCTTTTCTACTTAGGTCCTGAGGATGTTCTTTACAAAAATAACTAGTAGGTTTTTGCAAACAGGCGATTAACTGCTTTAATAAAAATAACAAGGAGTCTGGCGGCACCTTAAAGGCTAACAGATTTATTTTGGCATAAGCTTTCGTGGGTAAAAAAAGCACTTCTTCAGATGCCATCGGACTCCTCATTGTTTTTGTGGATACAGACTAACACGGCTACCCCTGATGCTTTAATAAACAATACCAAGAAGTAAATCATCATCATGTCCCCATTATGACTGTGGTGTTTAGGGCATCGACTGAGCTCCTCCACTCCTGTCTGTTTCTGGCAAGTCTTTCAATGGTTCCCCAGCTGTGCCCCAGGTTTTTCAGCTCAGCTTCCACAGCTCTTCGCCATGTTGGTTTTGGGCAGCCTCATTTTCGCTTGCCTTCAGGTGTCCAACTTATTGCTATTCTAGTGATGGAATCAGTTTCCATCTGAAGCACATGACCGATCCATCTCCAACTCCTCCTGACACTGACGGTGCTCAGATCTCTTGGTTGCACTGTGTCAATAGATCTTGGTTTGAGATTGTTCTGGACCAAAAGATACAGATTTTTCTGAGGCAGGTCATATGGAATGAAGACAGTTCGGACATTTCATACTTTCTCATTACCCAGCATTCTGCACTATAGAGTAATGTTGAAAATACGCAGCTCTGATAAATCTTGAGTTTGGTTTGGTATTGTATTTTGATTATTTCCAGACTGTATTTAAGCTCCTGAAGGTGTTCCTGGCTTTATTGATTTTGTTCCAGATGTCCCAGCTTGTTCCACCATCCAAGAAGTGAATGCTGACCCATAAATTCCCCAATGGGGCTTGTTTTGTCCCAAAGCACTGAAAGAAAAACTTTGTTTGTTTCATTGAGGGCCCTTAAAGAAGCGCGTATTCAATGTTGTTCAGCAGAGCTGCACATGCATAGAAAAATGCTCCACCCCCCTGCAGTGCATTGGGGTCTATAAGGGCCGGGGCTAAGCTAGGACACGGGGGAAATGGTAAAAGACCCCAGAAAGGATCATGCTAAAGAAAACCCTCCATTTTGCCTAGGTCTCTGGTACTGCTTCCAGCACCAGCTTTTAGAGAGTAATATTAGAGCAATCCCTTGTCATGAGCCACATGGAGTATAGGTCCATCAATGGCTATTAGCCAAGATAGTCAGAGGTGCAACTCCCATGCTCAGGTGGCCCTAAGCCTCTGCCTGCCAGAAGCTGGGACTGGAAGACAGGGGATGGATCACTCGATAATTGCCCTGTCCTGTTCATTCCCTTCGAAGCACCTGGCATTGGCCACTGTCAGAAGACAGGGTACTGAGCTGGATGGACCATTGATCTGACCCAGTAGGGCCAGTCTTATGTTATCAGGCTTGTTCAGGAGCCGGAGTCTGAAAAGCAGAAGAAATAGGGCAAGATAATGCAGCTTGCAGAGTTTTAGGTCAGTTACATATCTATAACCCATTTATAAGTCGCCTGTCCCAGAGCATTTGTGCTCTGTACAAGCAAACCCATTGTACAATCAAATCAGCTGTAGAGATGGCACAGGGTGGGTCTCTAGCAGAAGCTACCTGGCGTCTAACATGGACGAAAGAACTGTTCTCACTAACTCTTTGCTGTTCCAAGTATTACCTAGCACTTGAAGTCTAAAAATGTTGTTTTGCCAAAAGCAACAAAGAGGCTCAAGGCGCTGGGATGCGAGGGGAAACAGGCGTGACAGTTCCTGATTTAAATTGCTGAAGATCGACGTGATCCTTCCTTCCAAAATGGCAGGGCAGTAAAGCAATTTTTTAAAGGTATAAGACACTGAAGTTTTGGAGCCTGCTTTTCTGGCAGCGACATGTGAGTGGCATTTAGCTAATCTCAAGCTTCAGCACGATTTCAGGTAGAGTGAATTGTTTTGACAAGTGCATATGTGTTTTCAATCCGAATGAACACTACCTGTTAATTTCAGAGCGCTAGCTGCACAGGGGCAAGTTCATACATGTAGGGAAGAGCTGCATGAAGGTGGGGAGATAATGCAGTCTCTCTCTCTCTCTCTCTCTCTCTCTCTCTTTCTCTCACACACACACGGTTCAGCTGTCTCCCTATCCAAAACCTCACCTACCCATATTTATACAGGGCACCAATGTATGGCAATTGGGTTTTCTCTGCTAGTGCTCAGCGTTTGTGACTAGGCATAGCCCCAGTGTACCCTGTGTGCGCAATCCCAAATGGCTCTGGACTTTGACATACTGAAACTGGAGCCATCGCTTTGATTTCCAGGTGACGCTTTGCAAACTTGAGACACGGTGTAGGGGAAGCGTGAGGCGAGCAGGCATTAAAAAGAAAATCTCGGGAGCTGTTATCATTTCCATGCAGCGCTGGAGCGTGGGGTAGGAGAGAGAAAGAAACCCTCCAGCACATCAAATGTGCTCGTGCCATCAAATCTCAGCCAGGGAGCCAGGCTACGCTCCTATGCACAGACACGCGTAGCGAACCTGCCTCACTAGGGGCATTGCCGGGCTCCCAGGCGACAGCCCCCTCCCTGCCCTGGCTGGGGTTTAATCCCTGCACGAGCCGCTCTGCTGGCGCCCAGAGCCCCCGGCCGGCCGCGAGGGGTTCCCCGGCGCTGGCGGGGCGCGCCCAGCGGGGAAGTGAGGGGGGCGGCCGGTGGTCGCCATGACTGGCGCGCGCGCGGCAGCCGGCTGAGTGGGGAGGCGCGGCCGGCGCGGGAGCTGTCCCTTCAGCACCATCGCGCGGCGCGCCCGCTCCGCCTCGGGCAGCCCGCGGGCGGCGGAGCCAGCATGGGAGCCCTGCCGCCGCTGCCCGCTGCCCAGCCCCAGTGAGCGCACGCCGGGGAGAGGAACCCCGGCTCTCCACCCCCCGCGGCTGCCGACTCCCCTGCCCAGCCCGAGCGCCCTGCCTCAGCGATGCCGGCACGGTGCTGCGGGACGCGCCACGCTCCGGCCGGGGCGCCCAGCTGCTGAGCGGACAGGTAGGGCGGCGCGTTCCCCGGGCGGCGGCGGAGCCTGGCGGGCGGGTCGGCGGACGCGGCGCGCTCCCCTGCTGGGGGCCAGAGGCGACCCCTGCGGAGGACGGGGAGCCCGAGCCGGGCAGCTGGGGGAGTGGCCCTCACGGGGCTGCTCCGCGCCAGCCTCGGCCCGGCTGGTCCCTGCACTGAAGGGCGGGGCTGGGGTCTCCCATCCAACCAAACTGCCCGGGTAGCAATGTCCAGCCCCGGGCGCCTCGCAGCCCCCCAGGAGCGGCTGCGATTGCGGGGGCGCTCCAGGCTGAGGGGCCAGTCACCGTGTTTCACGCCAGGTGGCTTCTCCCAACCCGGGGCGAGGCAAGCGGAGGCCAGGCAAGCCCCGGGTAACTGATGATTTCCCAGGGACTCGCCGCCCATGCTAATTACACTGTCACGCTGCTAAACCTCCTCCGAAACAAAGGACCAGCCCTGAGTGTATGTGAGCGGAGGGGGCTGGCTCGGGGGGCCGGGTGGCAATGCCCTGGCTGGTAAAAGGCCAGAAGGAAAGGCAGGAAAGGGGGGAAAGCCCCATGGGTTCGCCATTGGCGCTGATTTGCGGTTTGATCCCATTCTAGGTCTATTCCCGGCGCCCCTTGGAAGAAGCTCACTATGCCCGGGCAGAGCCTGGAGGATTTCTCTCTGGCTCATTCGGAAGACAATGAGATCAGCATCAACGTCGGCGGCTTTAAGAAAAAGATGCGATCCAACACCCTACTAAGATTTCCCGAAACCAGGCTGGGCAAACTGCTGAGCTGCCACTCAAAGGAGTCGATATTAGAGCTCTGTGACGATTATGACGACGCCAAGAACGAGTTTTACTTTGACCGGAACCCCGAACTTTTCCCCTACGTGTTACATTTTTACAACACCGGCAAGCTCCACGTGATGGGCGAACTCTGCGTGTTCTCCTTCAGCCAGGAGATTGAATACTGGGGCATCAATGAGTTCTTCATTGACTCGTGCTGCAGCTACAGCTACCATGGGAGGAAAATGGAGCCGGATCAAGAGAAATGGGAAGAGCAAAGTGACCGGGAAAGCACCTCGTCTTCGTTTGATGAAATCTTGGCCTTTTACAACGATGCCGCCAAGTTTGATAAACAACCCTTCGGAAACGTCAGGAGGCAGCTCTGGTTAGCTCTGGACAATCCCGGCTACTCTGTCTTGAGCCGAATATTTAGCGTCCTGTCAATAGTGGTTGTTCTTGGTTCCATTGTGACCATGTGCCTGAACAGCCTCCCGGACTTCCAGCTGGTTGACAGCTATGGGAAGGCCGAGGAAGATCCTCGGTTTGAAATCGTGGAACATTTTGGCATTGCATGGTTCACATTTGAGCTGATGGCAAGATTTGCAGTGGCTCCTGACTTCTTGAAGTTTTTCAGGCATGCCCTGAATCTGATTGACCTCATGTCCATCCTGCCATTTTACATTACCTTAATTGTTAACTTGGTTGTGGAAAGTAGCCCGGCTTTAGCAAATTTAGGTAGAGTAGCCCAAGTCCTAAGACTAATGAGAATCTTTCGCATCTTAAAACTTGCTCGACATTCAACTGGCCTCAGGTCTCTTGGGGCCACTTTGAAGTATAGCTACAGGGAGGTAGGGCTTCTCTTACTATACCTCTCTGTTGGGATCTCCATATTCTCGGTAGTGGCTTATACCATTGAAAAAGAAGAAAATGAGGGTTTAGCCACCATCCCCGCTTGCTGGTGGTGGGCTACAGTTAGCATGACCACAGTTGGCTATGGAGATGTTGTCCCAGGGACCACTGCTGGCAAACTGACGGCGTCTGCATGCATCCTAGCTGGTATCTTGGTGGTAGTGCTTCCCATAACTCTCATCTTCAATAAATTCTCTCACTTTTATAGGCGTCAGAAGCAGCTAGAAAGTGCCATGAGGAGCTGTGATTTTGGTGATGGAATGAAAGAGGTTCCATCAGTCAATTTAAGGGACTATTATGCTTATAAAGTTAAATCCCTTATGGCCAGTTTTACCAATCTGAGCAGGAGTACTCCCAGCGAACTAAGCCTAAATGATTCACTGCATTAGACTGCAGGTCTGACAGCAGTTTGCATGATGTGCACCAAGAGCTGTGTTTATAAACATTTTCCTATTCCTTGTTTTTTTTCTAGCATATAGTGTTGCTGACACTGCACTACCTTTGCACCTAACAGGAAATTTAGTTGCAAACTGACAGTTTGCACATTTCCATCCTGTTGCATAGAAACAAAATGCTCATTTTTCTAGACAAGTGTTTCTGTGTCCATGACACTAGTGCTAGTGGTGCAGTGCTGATTTGTTATTTGCTTGTTTCCTTTAGACGTCCTTGTGTGAGCAGAGAAATGAGTTAATCCAGGGGAAAACACACAACTGTGAAATTAACAATGAAATAATCTGTTTTCACTTACATTGATGTGACAACTCTTAATATCTGTACATTTCCCAATTTGTTTAAAGCCCTCACAAGGCAGATTTTAAAAAGAGCATTTTAAAGTATCTGACACTAACTGCAAGTTAAAAACTTACTTGTGAATAGTTTACATAGTAACACATTGCCACCTTGTTATGCCTGCTAATACTAATGTTAACCACCTTTGAAAACACGATTGAGTGTAGCAGTTCAGGGAAAATTGACATTTATTTGAGAGCACATGTATTAAAGCACTGGGTGTTCTTTTGAAATTAAACATGTAGTGAGATTTTCAAAAGCACTCGGCATTGTCTAACTCTGCTTCCAGCCACATCAGAAGAAAAAATCCCATTGACCTCACTGGGAGCAGAGATAGGCCAATACTGAGCATTTCTGAAAAACATACCCAAAGCTTTTAAATTATGAGAGCTTTAAGGCCACATTTTCAAAAGGAGTGGCAGATGTTCAGCATCTCTGAAAGTCAGGCCCAAAGGAAGGAAGAAGGAAGTGGGCTTCAGAGGAAGTTGGACTCCCCAAAATAGAGGCATCCAACAATTAGAAGCCACATGTGAAAACTTGGGTCTCTCTAGAGTATGGAAATATTCCAAAGTGAATGATAAAGGGAGTATTTTAGGAGCTGACATTTACCTACTGAAAGATGACTAATTAAAAAGATAGCATATGTATTTCTGAGATACAGTCTAATTTTGTCAGGGAGGACTGTTTTGATGCTTGGCATGAGAATTAAAACAGGTGTCCAGGGTAAATAATCTCATTAAGATTTCTGCAGATGAAACTCTAAGGGAATAAATATAGCTAGTATTTCTACTTAAAAAATGGTTCAGAAAAGGACTCCTGTCTCTCAGTTCAGGAAGAAGCATTAAGGCTAAAACCAAGAAAGGGCACCTATTGGATCAGATTCTCATCTGGTCCAATGACTTTGATGATTTAAAGCAGCTGATAATCTGACCTAGTATTTGTAAAGTCTGTTTTAAACAAGACAGCAGATCTTGATATTTTATTGTCCAAGTCATGACTCTGCATAAACTAATCTTATGAGTACTCAAAGTTGTCTCTCCCTGCCCACTGAAATGGTTTAAGGAGCAATACTCTCAGCTCAGACAATGCCCTCTCTACCATACTATCATATTTCCTGTTTACTAGCGAACTGTGCTGTCAAGCAAACTACCAGTACTCAGCTGGCAAAATAGCTCTTTTCTGTTCAAACTCTGCTATATTGCCATCCAGTTATCTATTGTTTTCAAGTCAATTTGTAGTATAGCAATTTATGAAGATAAGGTGGGTTCAGAGAATAGATTCAAATTAGGGAGATTAGGAAGTATCTTAAAGCACTAAGGCCAAAATTGTCACATTTGGAAGCCTAAAATTAGGCATCTCAATAATATTCAGGCACTTGAATAAAAAGGGCCTGACTATCACAGATGCTGTGCATCCACAGCTCACCTTGGGTCAGAAGGACATAGGAGTTGTCAAACCACAGCAGACCAGAGGTCCAGCTAATCAGTGTGCTGTTTCTGACAGTGGCCAGCACCGCATGCTTCAGAATAGGTAGATGTGGAATAACCTGCCCATAATGCAAATTTCTTCCCAGCCCCCTTCAGTTAGTGGTTGGCTTATGCCCTGAAGCATGAGAGTTTATATCCCTTCTAAATGTTTTTGTTTAAAAAAAATCCTTTTTGATGTCCATATATTTCTCTGTAACTTCAGCAGGAGATATGAGTGCTCAGAACCTCAGAAAATTTGGCAGTTTATATTTAAGTTTCTGAATGTGGATTTAGGTGTCTAAATGTAGGCATTCACATTTGAAAAGGTAGGCCAATGCTTTCACCTCTGGAGGACTGAGATCAATTTCTGTATTGGGTCACAGGTGTAGCGAAATTTGGTGGTCTCAACCTAGTACTGAACTGGAACATTTGGACACTATCATCAAATCTGGAATGGTAATCAAAAGAAGCACAGCACTAGATTATGGGCATTTCAGGTCAGGATTGATATACCTGGAAAGAAGTATGTGGGAGATCTTGCATAGCACTTATACACAGAGTGGGCTGAATCCTGCAGAGCTGGCAAAAATTTCCATTGATGCCAAGAATAATTTGGCCTTCATTAGGTTTACCAGTTTGTGGTCTATGCAGAATCTCTCTCTAGCCAGGGGTCTTATTTTCTCAGCTTCACAAGCAAAGAATTCACAGAGTTTTTAAAAAATCCTAAATAGTATATTATTTTTAAGCCAGTTCTTTCAGCAGACATGTAGAATTGTCAAAGGGTCACGAATTCCCACAGCTGTTAGTTTAGCATTGCAAATTTTGGATTATTTAAATAAGATATAAATTATCTTGTCTTATAGATTTATTATTCATAGGGACATTGTTCAGTCATTTCTTCAGAAATTGAATGGAATGTTTCCAAATTGCATTTTATGAAGGAAAATGAAGTTCCCCAAGTAGTCACTATTTTTATTGTATTGGTTGTAAGGAATTTTCATTATTGCTTTTTTTATATAAGTGCTATGAATCAAAGATGCTAAATCAGGGGTCGGCAACCTTTTAGAAGTGGTGCGCCGAGTCTTCATTTATTCACTCTAATTTAAGGTTTCACGTGCCGGTAATACATTTTAATGTTTTTTAGAAGGTCTCTCTCTATAAGTCTATATATTATATAACTAAACTAGTGTTGTATTGTAAAATAAACAAGGTTTTCAAAATGTTTAAGAAGCTTCATTTAAAATGAAATTAAAATGTTGATCTTACGCCACCGGGCCGCTCAGCCCGCTGCTGGTCTGGGGTTCTGTTCACCTAGGCCGGCAGCGGGCTGAGTGAGGCCTGTGGCCAGGACCCCGGCTGGCAAGGGTCCGGCAGCCAGAACCCCAGACCAGCAGCGGGCTGTGTGGGGCCGGCGGCCAGGACCCCAGACCGGCAGTGGACTGAGCAGCTCAGCTCACTGCCGCTCAGGGGTTCCATCCGCCAGCTCCTGCCAGCCGGTATCCTGGCTGCCGGATCCACTCAGCCCGCTGCCAGTCTGGGGTCCTGGCTCTCCCCACATACCTTCTCCCTGGTTCTGGCCATTCTCTTCCTCTTTCTGCACTGAGCTGAGGGTGGCAGTGCACTGAGCACATGGCTGGGGGTGAAGGGTCGGGCCAGGAGCTAAAATGAGGGAGGGGGCTCAGGGTTGGGGCAGGAAGTTCGGGTGTGGGGCACTTACCTGGGCAGCTCCCATTTGATGCGAGGGGTGCAGGAGCTCCCATTTGGTGCTCCGGGTAGGGGTGGGGATGTGGCAGGTGCATGGGGTGTGGGGGGGCTGGGGATGTGGGGCGGTGCAGGTGTCAGTGCAGAAGGGGGGCTGGGGATGTGTGGGGTGCCAGAGTCAGGGCTAGGGTTGTGGGGATGGGATGAAGGAGTCAAGCAGAGGGCTGGGTGTGTATGAGGGAGGTACAGGGCTCAGGGCAGGGGTCTGGGGTGTGTGCGGGGCTCAGGGCAGAGTGTGTGTGTGTGTGTGAGGGGGTCATGACTCAGGGGAGAGGGCTGGGTGACTGCCCCCCTAAGAACTCCCAACCCCCCAGCTCCTTGTCCCCTGACCCCCCCCGTCCAGAGACCCCCCACCCTAACTGCCTCACCCCAGGACCCTCCTTGCTCCCTGTCCCCTGACTGCCCTGACCCCTATGCACCCCCCACCCCCTGACTGACCCCGGGACTCCCATGCCCCATCCACTCCCCCTGCTCCCTGACTGCCCCCTCCAGAGACCCCCCCATCCAACCCACCCTGTCCCCTGACTGCCCCCACGCCCAACCCTTATCCAACCCCCCCGGCCCCGGACCCCTTACCATGAGGCTCCATGCAGAGCCTGATAAGCTGCCCCGCGGGAGCACGCAGCCTCGGCCCTGAGAGCTCTGCGCGAGTGCGCGGCGGCAAGGCTCCAGGTGAGCAGGGAGCATCTTTCCCTCCCCGCGGAGCCAAACACTGCCCTGCGGGAGCACGCAGCCCCTACCCCCAGAACGCTGCGCGCACGGTGGCAAAGCTCCAGGGGAGGGGAGAAGGTGCGGGAGCACCCGGTAGCTTGCTGCGCTCTGACCCAGGAGCGCGAACCCCGTGGCTTGCCGTGCCGGAAGAGTGGGGTCATTTGCCTACCCCGTGTGCACAGCTTTGCTTCTGCTCCCTGCCCCCGCGGGGGGAGCGGAGGGCAGAGGAGAGCGGGCCAGTCTGGGCAGGATTTTTAACGGCACGCTGGAGTCCCGGCAGGCTCCAGCGTGCCATTAAAAATCGGCTCGCGTGCCGTCTTTGGCACGCGTGCCATAGGTTGCCGACCCCTGTGCTAAATAAATAAAGTACTGCAATTTAGTATGCACTCATTGCCATGATTCATTATGAAAATGATTTTATATAGAACCGTTAATTTAGGAGGATCCCTGCATACTTTACAAACTGCATTTATAGAAGGGAATAAATGCATTCAGCACCAGGGCCACCGAGAGCGGGTTCGGGCCCCTCTGAAAAACATTTTTTGGGCCCCCCAGCAAGGGCGGACTGGCTAAACACTGAAACATGTTGCTATTGCTCCCTGTATGCTAAAAGGTCTAAAGTAGTTAAATGAGGATTATGGTATTATTTCCAACCAAGTAACTTACTTTGTCTGAGGGATTAAACTTTGTTATGGAGTTCTGATTTCTACTAAATCCCAGGAAAAACTTCCTAACTGTAAGAACAGTAGGGCAATGGAACAGACTGCCTAGGGAGGTCGTGGAAGCTCCTTCATTGGAGGTTTTCAAAAGGAGGCTGGATAGCCATCTGTCTTGGATGGTTTAGACACAAGAGAGATTATCCTTGTGGTCCCTTCTAACCCTATGATTCTATAGAGCTGGGCTGACTATTATGGTGTTCCAGGGCTGCTGCTGGAAAGCAATATGATTTATTTATAGGTTGTGATGAAGCAGTTAGTATTTGTTTAGATTTAGTATTAACACTTGTTTTATTATTCATAGATTTTAGTCACTTGCTAGTTGTCTCCTTCTGTGCAGACTGTGTGTTATCCATTTTGAAATCAGACTTTTTCTTATATAATACAGCACGATCTGTTTCACATTTGTAAGTTTAAAAATTGAGAACTTTGTGTTTGTTACTTCAGTTTTAGCACTTACAGTATTTGCACTCTGTTGTGCGGGCCTTTATTAAGACAGCAATGATCTATTACACTGCTCTACAGCCAAAATGCTTCTGAAATAAATGCAGTCAAACTTTACTAATTCTGGGTCACTGAGAATGAAAATGATGCTTAAAATTGTTGATTGGCTCTAGTTTTCAAGATATGCTATTGGGTCAGTATATACGACCCTTGATTTGGGAATGGCGGAGGATAAGTGAGTTATAAAGGGAAGGGATCTCAATTTAAACCAGAAATGACTAAAATACATCTTTGACTGGATCTATGAATAAATCTATGACTGGGTTTGGACAGTACTTGCTTTTTAGGCAAAACAATGAATGATGCAATCTGAACCTGGTATTGCATCATACATGATGTGAATTGCATCATGTTATTCCTAGAAGTCATGGATGATGCAATCATAACGAAGCTTACATCACTCTGCTGAACAAATTGCTCTATATCAGCTCTAGAAATCATACAGTGTCATGCTCTCTTATTTGGCAGTGTTTGATTTTGCAAAGGGACACATTTCTGTTTAGCCAAAGTGAGCAGCGATGCCTTGTACTTGTGTGAACAGTGCAGATAACTTCGGCTATGTTTGTGGTGAAGTGACCTTTGCATCACAAAAGTGCTGTATAACCACTATGGTTAAGAAAGCCTATCACACCTTTATTTTGGCTGCAAAATTGGAGATCAGGACAAGAGGTGGGCCCCACACATATGCTGCAACACTTGTGCAACAAATCTTCGCCAGTGGTTGAACAGAAAAAGGAAATGTATGCCTTTTGCAGTGCCAATGATTTGGAGAGAGCCAACAGATCATACCAGCAATTTTTACTTCTGCATGGTGCCTCCAGTTGGGAAAGGTATGTCAATGAAGAAAAAGTGGACTGTGCATTATCTAAACATTCCATCAGCTATACACCCAGTACCCCACGGAGAAGGACTGCCGGTTCCTGATGCACCAGAATCATTCTCACTTGAGTCAGATGAGGAAGAGGAAGGAGGATGAAACTTCTGGCCCTGAACCATCAATGTCACAGGACCCACATTTTCTCCCATCCTCCTCCTCTGAACCACACCTCATAACACAAGGTGAACTGAATGATCTTGTCAGGGATTTGGAACTACCCAAGAGCAAGGCAGAGCTGTTGGGTTCCAGACTACAGCAGTGGAATCTCCTGGCAGCTGATGTTAGGGTTTCCATGTTCCGTGACCGTCAAAAGGATCTTGTCCCATTCTTCTTCATGGAAGGTGATCTTGTAGCCTGCAACAACATCGATGGTGTGATGGCAGCCCTCAACATCATTCATGATCCAGATGAATGGAGACTGTTCATTGATGCATTGAAGATGAGTCTTAAAGCTGTTTTTCTGCATAATGGCAATGTTTTGCCATCAATTCCAGTTGATCATGCAGTCCATATGAAGGAAACCTATGACAACATGAAACAATTTTTGAACTATGACCAACATCAGTGGCAGCTTTGTGGCGATTTGAAGGTTGTTGCTCTCTTTCTTGGTCTGCAGACTGGATACACAAAGTACTGCTGTTTTCTCTGCGAATGGGATAGTCGTGCAAGAGATTCCCACTACATCAAGAAAGATTGGCCACTCCGACAGTCATTGGAGCCTGGGAGGAAAAGTGTTCAGCATCCACCACTTGTTGAATCAAGGAAGATTTTGTTACCACCCTTCCACATCAAGCTGGGTCTGATGAAGAACTTTGTCAAGGCCATTGACAAAACACAAGCAGCTTTCAAGTACCTCCGTGGAAAATTTCCAAGGTTAAGTGAAGCTAAGATAAAGGAAGGTGTCTTTGTTGGTCCTCAGATTCATGAACTTCTTCGAGATGATGCATTTGACCATGCACTGTGTGGCAAGGAAAAGACGGCATGGAAAGCCTTCCAGTTAGTGGCAATAAATTTTCTCAGAAACAACAAGGCAGACATCTACAGGTTGTTGGTGGAAAACCTCCTCAAGGCATACAAAAGCCTTGGTTGCAACATGTCACTAAAGATACATTTTTTGCACTCTTATCTAGATTTTTTTCCACCGAACTGCGGAGCAGTGAGCGACGAGCACGGCGAGCGATTTCACCAGGACATTGCAACAATGGAGAAACGCTATCAGGGCAAATGGAGCCCATCAATGCTTGCAGACTATTGCTGGACAGTGACAAGAGATGCTCCATTTAATGAATACAAGAGACAAGCCAAGAAGCGCCGAGTAGACACTGAATAGGACTAAACTATGTACATAATAGTTTTTGCCTTTTGTTTCATAATAAATTTTATTTATATAACCCTTTTGCTGATTTTTAAAGTGTTACATAAACAGGACAGGTGAAATATTATCATGTAAAGCAACCATAAACACATGAAAAGACCTAGGTTTACAATTTATGATTAAAACTCTACTATCTACACAATATACATAGACATAAAATGTAAAAACTTAAATATCTTAGAAACAGTAGCCAATCAATTGTTTTAATTGTCATTTGAATTCAGCACATCAAAATACATAATAAATAGCACATTTTATCTCTGAAGCAGACGACTTCTCAAAAATTGTAGACCAGTGTTATATATGTTACCATTTTAATTTTCTATCTGGTCCCAACCATGTACACTCACACCGGTACACTCAGTAACTCAGGCTTGTGCCACATAATGCAAATTAATGGAAAAACAATTAAATTTCATCAAGGGATTAAAATTTGATCTAAACTGCAGGACATTCCAAGCATATATTATGATTAAAGAAAAGCCCATATTGTCTTGAAATGATAGGTTTCTTTTTAAAACTTTTCATCAAAATATATTTGTTTAAATATTCTGATCTGAAGAAACATCTTTTGGGGTTAAACAGATGGCACACAACTCATGTTTTATGTTTGGTAGATTAGGGACTAAGCAAAATACCAATAATGTTCCTAGGTATTAAATCATTTTGACATGACCTTTTATTTCTTCCACAACAAACACTTTCCTTAGAGACCCCTGCTGTGCACATGTAAGTAGTGTTCTGCATTGGGTTGGTTATCCATTTCCTCTCATAGCATTTCTGATTTTAATCTACCTTTGATGGTACTTTCAAATAACATTCGACTTGCAATCACCACCCATGTCACCATGTCGTGCCAGTAAGAGCCTTTTCTTATTTTATGCCTCTCCATTCGTATCTCACTTTATCGCCTCACTTTCAATAAGGTTGCACCAGAGATGAATTTGATCCACTAGCTTCTCCTTCCAGCTGTCCACAGCAAGGTGGTGATATAATGACGATCCCCTGCAGTTTCAGAAGTATCTGTCATGAATACATCTTATATCCAAAAGAAAAAGACAGTTCTTCCCACCAGAGAATAAAGTACTGTATTAATAGTACAAGCAGCTAATAGTGCATTATGCAGAACAATTCATTGCATAGCTGGCTTATGGTATGTCTACATTGCAACTAGACATCTGTGGCTGGCCTGTGTAGCTACTTGGGATTAGGCTGCAGCCCGGCTCTGGGACCCTCCCACCTCACAGGATCCTAGAGCCTGGGCTCCAGCCCGAGCCAAAACATCTATACTGCAGTTAAACAGCCCTTAGCTCAAGCCTCAGAAGCCTGAGGCAGCTATAACGGGCCAGCCGCAGGTTTTTTAATTGCAGTGTAGACATACCCTGAGAGGTTATTTTCGTTTTGTACTCTCCCTTCAGCCCAATTTTTAAGTCTGTTATGATGCTTCATCTACACCAAGGACACCTGATCCCCTCACTATTGTCAAGTGAATCATGAGCCCTCATACACAAAATGATGGACCATCAGCTGGCAGAAACAACCTCCCACACACTCATGGAAGTGTCTGCCAAGGCCATGCAACTGTCATGAGTCATTTTGAGCCTGATGAGTGCTCTCTGAGCCTGAACTTGAGCCAGATAAGTGCTGTGGAGTTAATGAGTTGTCCCTCAGCTTGAGCCTGATGAGATATCCCTGAGTGTGATGACCTGAAGGATCCACATCAATTAATCAGGGTTCAGCCAATCCATAAGCACAGACCTAACCAGGTGATCCCCAAGGCCAGGGATATGGTCTTCCAATGAGAGCAGCCACTCCAGTCTGCTCAATATCACTACCTCACTGGGAATATTGCCTGTCACTTGGTGGTTCTGACAGACTTCTTTAGCTCCTGCTACAGCCTTGCTCCAACCCTATTCTTGATTCCTGCTCTGACCCCTGGCTCTGGTCCCCAGCCTGATCACCCCTGCTTCAACCACTAGTCCTGACCACCACTGCTCCAAACAGTAGGTCTGACTACCCACTTCTCAGTTTCTGACAGTTTGAGCAGACTGCCTGATTTTGCCCCAGCAGTTGAGAGGGAGACCCCTGGAATGTCCATCACTGAGATGACAGATTTGGTCCATAACCTTTGGGATCAAGTTGCCCAGTTGCATCTGGAGAATCCTTCCCTTCGCCCAGAGATCCTGCTAGCCCCAGTAAGCTCAATAGAGCCAGCTATGGTACCTTTAGAACCCAGCCCTAAGATTCCATTGCCGGAAAGATTTGATGGGAATCCCCAGGAGTTCTTAACCAGCACTGCCTTTTGTTCCTGATGAATCCTGCAATATATCCCGATGATCAGACCAAGGTGAGGTTTATTATCAGTTTATTGACCGGGGAAGCCCTGGACTGGGCCTCGCAGCTCTTGGAACAGCCAGCCCTATTCTCAATAATTTTGATAATTCATCCAGGACTAGTAGATTCTGGGATGCTGGATTTACTAAGGCTAATCAACTGCTGGTGAAAAGGAAGCCCTCCCCAGATCTAATGGAAACAATTAATGGTAGTATGTTTTCCTCTGGTCTGGTTACCCATGAACCCATGCCCCTCCATATTGAAATCCAAGATCATCTAGAGATTCTTCAGTTTAATTGATTTAAGTCATCACACTTTCCAATCATGCTTAGTATTCCCTGGCTCTCAATGCATGATACACATCTCATGGAAGATGCTTGAGGAACGATTCAAGTCAAGCTACTGCTGACAATCGTATCGAGCCAAATCAGGGGCCAAGGAAACAAGAACCAGCACCTAGAAGTCCACTGCCATGTGTGTCCAGCAGATTCAAGAAGCCAACAGCTCCTTAATCCTTGCAAAATATCAAGAGTTTGCTGATGTATTTGATAAAAAGAATGCTGATATTTTACCCCTGCATAGACCTTACAGTCACCCCATCGATCTCCTGCAGGGGATAAAATTCCATTCAGGCGGATTTACTCCTTATCAGAACCAGAACTCAAGGCCCTACGAGAATACCTTGATGAAAATCTTGCAAAAGAACTTCATCCATCTATCCACACACATGTCCCAATTTTGTTCGTGAAAAAGGACATCTCCTTGTGCCTTTGTGTAGACTATCATGCCTTGAACAAAATCACCATCTAGAACAAGTATCTTTTGCCTTTGATCAATGAGCTGTTGGAAAGGATCCATTCTGCCTAGGTATTTACCAAGAGTGGCATTTACAACCTCGTTTGTATTCAGGAGGGCAACCAGTGGAAAACAGTGTTTTACGTATATTATGGACATTTTGAATTTCTGCTTATGCCTTTCAGTCTCTCTGATGCCCCAGCCACATTCAGGTACTTTGCCAATGATAGTTTGAGGAATGTTTTAGACCTGTTCATGATGATCTACCTAGATGACATCCTCATCTTCTCAAAGTCAAACTATTCCTGCCCAACGCATCTGTCTGGTATTCAAGGCCCTCCAAGTGAATGGCCTGTACTGAAAACCTGAGAAGTGTGAGTTTGATTGCCCCTTGTGTTGACTTCTTAGGGTATGTCATTTCCTCTAATGGATTTCAATTATGGACTGGGTAGCCAGATGGAATGTTCACAAATGCCCAGGGCTTCCTGGGGTTTGCTAATTTTTACCTAAGATTCATCAAGGAATTTTTTTTGAAGATGGTGACCCCAATTACCCTTCTGCTCTGGTAGAACACCATACTTCCTTGGAAGCAGGAAGTCCAATCCGCCTTTGAGCTATTAAAGGAAGCATTTACACTGGCACCCACCTTGGTACATCCAGACCCACAAAACCTCTCATTGTCAAAGCAGGTGCCTCCAATTATGCAGCTGGAGCAGTGAGATCACAGCATCATGAGCCCCAGAATGTGCTCCACCCCTGTGCATTTTATTTCCGGAAACTGACACCCATAGAACAAAACTATCAAATCTGTAAAAGAACTACTGGCCATCAAGGCTACCTTTGAGGAATAGTGTCACCTCCTGAAAGGTGCATGTTTCCCTATCCAAGTATGTACAGACCACAAGAACCTGGACAGAGCTAGACCTAGACCAAATGGTGCCCTAGGCAAGGAACATCTTTGGTGCCCCTCCACACACACCTCCATTTGTTAAACTTTTGAATACCTTATTTTTATTGCATTTGAATGAATTGGAGAACTTGGAGTGGAGAGTGCTTCCCATGTTGCAAAATGTGACGGATGTTGTCCATTCAACATAGAGGTCTTTATCATTGATGTGTAAACACTCCCCATGTGTCAGCATCTGGTGAAGGGCCGTACATTGTTCTAGAGTGTTTTCCTGTCTGCCGGCAGCTCACTAAGGTCATACAAAAAACCCCAGGTCTTTTTGTGATGCTTCATTTTCCAAAACTTTCTTCAATGGACACTTGAGCAGGGTCAATGAGCGAGCCAAAAACTCCCTCTGGAATCTTTCTTCCAAGCTTCCCATCACTTCATCTCTGTCCTCATAACTAAACTGTCTCTTCTTCTGATAAATACAAAGTTTCCTTGAAGACAGGCTCAATTCCTAAGTTTCTGTCCTTTCTTGCCAATGACAATTCAGTTTCTCACCATTCTTGAGCACTCTTTCACAGTGTAACTTTGAGAAGTGTCGCTTCTGCTCATTTACTGGAAATGTCATATCCTTGATTTTGCCTGGCCCATTCAAAATTGTATGATCAATATTGTCAGAGGTTAAGATTGCCAGCCATAAAGCAGGATCTGCTGTATCGATTTGTGCTGTGCAATTTTTCTCACGTTGTTTCTGTCATCATGCAAGGCTGATTCTTCTTTATCGTTTCTTTCCTTTTCATGTAAACCAGATTTTTCTTTTTCATTACTCTGCTTTTCATATGAGCCACATTCTTCTTTATCATCACTCTCCTTTACATTGCCCGGAAAAATTCACAATTCTCCATAATTTTCCTCACATTTCCATTTCTTATCTTCAGGTAAATCTGCTAATTCCTTAGTAATAGGACTTCCATCATTTACACTTCACTTCTCAATTTCTTCTGCAATGGTTAGGGTGACCATATTTCCCTATGCTGAATATGGGACACCTGGTAAAATTACTTGTATTCAAGCGAGTTCAATGGCAATCTATCAGAACTGCACAGTACAAATGTTCAAATTAACATCAAGTTGACTGAGCCCCTGTTACAAAGAAATATGGTGTAGTTGGATTCTTTTTATTTACCTTCTTATCTTTATGGCTTTAGGGTTCACACAGGAAGAGGTGACTCACACACACACTCCAATACGCCTCTCTCACACAGAGGGGGTGACCAACCAATCCGACCCTCCCTGCCCAGCAGGAGCGGCGCCAGAGTTTTTGCTGCCCTAGGCGGCAGCGCTCCTCCTCTGAGCATTCAGGAGGCCTGGGGTCTTCGGCAGTGGGGGTCCTTCCGCTCCGCATCTTTTGGGCACTTTGGTGGTGGGTCCCTAGTGGACACGCTGGCCCTGCTGCCTAGTGCTCTCTGCCCTCCATGCCTGGCTGGGCCCCCAGGACAGACTCGCATCCTGGTATCTGGCGCAGCATCTTCTGAAGGCAACACTTGGGGGGCATGCAGGGTTACATGGCCCCCTCCCCAGATTTCTGCCAGGTTTCACACCAGAATGTGGCCAGCAGCAGCCTTTAGGCACTGTGCAGGAGAGAAGGGATGGGAGCTGCTTCCAACTGCAGGGAGGAGGAGAGGGGAAGGGATGACCTGGCTCATGTCTTTGCAGAGTTCATCTCTTCCCCCGCTCTTGTGGCTGGAAGCAGCTTGTCCCTTCCTGCCCGCACAGTGTCAAAAGGCGGTAATACCTCCAGGATGCTGCTGGCCACCAACTGTTCCCTGGCTACAGCGCAGGCAGGAAGAGGTTAAGCTCTAAGGATGCATTGTGCACCAGGGTCCAGAGAACCTGATTGCAGGGGCTTCAGCAAACCTGGCCAGAGAGGTGGTTCAGCAGGGGAGGGTGCCTAGGGGACAGAGCTGCCGTGCCCTCCCTGGGGGCAGGACCCAGGGCAGGGTGGGTGAAAAGGATACTAAAACCCTGCCCAGGGGGCTGCTGTGGAGCATGCAGAGTCAGGGTGCAAACAAGCTGGAAATCACTTTCTCCACCACCTCCACTCCAGAGCTTAGCTGAGGCATAGAGAGGCTTCCCCGTGCCAGCGCTGTGTGGGGCTTTGGCACACGCAGGGCTCAGCTCCTCTTGGCTAGCACCTTGGGCTTTCCCAGGGCACCAGCCCAACCAGAGGCAGTGGGGGAAGGAAGGAGCTTGCCGGCCAGGCTGCTGGTGAGCTGAGCGCTCCAACCGGGGGCTGGTTGTCTGCACAGCACTGGGAATAGAACGCACCCTGCCGGGGGGGATATGGAGGAGCAGCAGGTGGGCAGGTGGCTGGTGAGCAGGTATCCAACCAGCAGCAGTAACCGCCAGTACTGATAGGAGGGAGACAGAAAATATGCAACAATTTCCATGTTTTTAAGAAAAAGTCGGGACACTTTCAGGAGGGCTTAAATATGAGGCTGTCCTTTTAAAAATGAGCTGTCTGGTCACCCTAGCACTGGGATGATCACTACTGCTTCAAGCCTCGTCTATGCTGTTCTGTTTCAGATATTTTCCCATCAAATTTTCCCCTTGCTGCAAACTAGATTGCAATTGAGCTTTTTGCTTCCTATACTGAGCTCATGAAGACTTCTTTGGGAGCAACTTTTATTTTCTATAGGGAAATGTGATGGGTTGGATCACAGAAACCCCCTTGGGAGCTGCCACCTGATGTGCAAAAGACTACCCCTGCTTCTGTTTTCCCTGCCAGCTCAGGACTCCAGCACCCTGTCTTGCTGAGCCAGACACTCCCGTCTGCTGCAACACAGACCCAGGGTCTGAATCACTTGTCCCAAAGCTGCAAGTTTACCTGAAAACAGCTCACAGAAGTGTGCTTGTCTCTAGCACTCAGATGCCCAACTCCCAATGGGGTCTAAACCCAAATAAATCCGTTTTACCCTGCATAAAGCTTATGCAGGGCAAACCCAGAAACTGTTTGCCCTCTATAACACTGATAGAGAGATATGCACAGTTGTTTGCTCCCCCAGGTATTAATACATACTCTGAGTAAATTACTAAATAAAAAGTGATTTTATTAAATACAGAAAATAGGATTTAAGTGGTTCCTAGTAGTAACAGACAGAACAAAGTAAGTCACCAAGCAAAATAAAATAAAATGCGCAAATCTATGCCTAATCAAACTGAATACAGATAATCTCACCCTCAGAGATGCTTCAGTACATTTTTTCTCAGACTGGACACCTTCCAGGCCTGGGCACAATTCTTTCCCCTGGTACAGCTCTTGTTGCAGCTCAGGTGATAGCTAGGGGATTCTTCATGATGGCTCCTCTCCCCCCTTTGTTCTCTTCCACCCCTTTATATATCTTTCGCATAAGGCGGGAACCCTTTGTCCCTCTGAATTTCCACCCCCCCTCACTGGAAAAGCACCAGGTTAAAGATGGATTCCGGTTCAGGTGACATGATCACATGTCATTGCAAGACTTCATTACTCACTTGCCAGCACACACACTGGTTTGAGCATTGGCCTGCTAAACCCAGGGTTGTGAGTTCAACACATACAGGAAGACTCACAGGTAAACACAGCCATCTGCAGACAATGGGAGTCAAGATTCCAAACCATCCTTAATGGCCCACACTTTACATAATTACAATAGGCCCTCAGAGTTATATTTTATATTTCTAGTTTTAGATACAAGAGTGGTACATTTATACAAATCGGATGATCACACTCAGTTGATTATAAGCTTTGTAATGATACCTTACAAGAGACCTTTTGCTTGAAGCATATCCCAGTTACGTTATATTCACTTTTTACCATATTTTTCTAAAACTATCCCACTTACAATATAGTCACTTATTATCATGTTTTTATAAAACCATATAGACTGCATGTCACAGGGAATACAGACAGAATTTGGGAGAGCAAAAGTCTACGTTCCGCAGTCTTAGAAAATCATCAAACATTACATGTTAAGAATGGCAAAAGAAGTAACAATATTTCTTTTATATTGTTGTATAGATAGGGATTTGATAGCTATCTCTGGCATCTCATTAAATATGTCCTTTATTAGTCGCTTACACTTACACGCTTCAAGTCTTAAAACACAAGCACATTTTCACAATTACACAATAAAACAAGGTTCACAGTATCGCAGCTGGGCATTCACTTTATTCTAATATCTCACTGACTGACTGGTGACGTCCCACCCGTTATATACCTGCAAGAGCATGGCTGACAACATTCTATGAGGTTCAAGGAAAATGTAGTTCTCAAAGTCTGGAAGGTTCCACGAGATTCTACAGATTTCCAGAACATTCTAGGAGGTTAGTGAAAAATGAATCCACATATGGAATGCCTGAAACATTTTACTTCAGACATTCTATTTTCCTGTTCAATAAAAACAGTACCCCAAGCCTGGCGATCCCCAAGCCTGGCACTCCAGGCGATCGCCTGGGTCATCTGCCCCTAAATCCAGCCCTGAATGTGGAGTACCTGTGAACTGCCAGGGCTCTCCGCCAGCATCAGATCCAGTGGTCTCTTTTTTTCTCCTGATTCTTTTTCATCCTGAACTATTACCTGGGTATCCGGAATAGTAAACCTGATGCTCTGTCCTACAAGGGGGAGTACCTGGACAGGAACAGTACGTCTCAGTCCTGAAACCCTGCCATTTCATCAATGTGATGGTGAACAATGACTTGCTTTCTCTCATAAAGCCCCTCCCACCCCACATTCCTACCCTGCAATCCATTTGCAGTAGAACTTAAGTAACCAGAATGGATTTAGTTCATGACTCAAAATTCTCTGTCAAGAATGGGATTCTTATGTTTAAGGGCTATAGCTATCACCCCGATGGTGAAGCACGATTAGCAATATTCCGGGTACACCATGACTCACCCTGGCCGGCCATTTCAGCAACAGGAAAACTGGATTGAAGCTGGTTTCTGGATATTTCCAGTGGCTGAAACTACATTCATCTACTGAGTCCCACATTGACTCCTGTGATGTCTGTGGTCAACAAAGACCCCACTCACCAAATCTCTTGGTGCTCTGAGTCCACTGCCGACTCCATCTCAGCACTGGTTGTCTATTTCCATGGACTTTATTATTGACCTTCCCAATACTCAGGTGCTAGTTGTTGTCGACCTACTTACAAAAAGTCTCATTTCATGCCATGCCTTAAAATACCTACCATGGAGGTAACAGCCCAATTGTTTTTCAACTCTGCTTTCAAACTCCATCTAATATCACATCTGACTGAGGATCCCAGTTTGTTTTGCACTTCTGGCAGGAGTTATTCAAGTTCCTGGATGTTGAACTACGTACAGTACTTCCTCAGCATTTCACTCCCAAATTGATGGACAGACTGAACAAGTGAACCAAATTCTAGAGTAATACATCTGTGGTTTTATTAATTATCATCAGAATGACTGGATTTCCCTCCTTCACTTCACTGAATTCATGTACGCTAATTCCAACCATCAATCAACCCACCAGAATCCTTTTTATGCCAGCTATGGTTTACACCCTCTGTATCACCCATCCATGCCATGAGCCTTCTATGTACCTGCTGCCTCTGACCTAGTCAAACACCTTCACTGCATCCAAGAAGAACTGAAATTCCACCTAGAGTCAGCCAAAATAGGACAAGCATTACGGTGACCTACATCAGTGGATAGCATAAGAGCCGACTCCTAGAGGGGCCGGAGCACCCACAGAGAAAAATTGGTGAGTGCTTTGCACCCATTGGCAGCTCCCCGCCCCAGCTCACCTCCACCTCCACTCAGCCTCCGCCGCCTTCCCTGAGCACACCACTTCTCCCCCTAGCTCCCAGTGCTTCCCGCTGCGAAACAGCTGTTTTGCGGCGCCAAGCACTGGGAGGGAGGGGGCAGGAGGGGGAACATGGTGTGATCAGGGAAGAGGTGGGGCCAGGGTGGGGATTTGGGGAAGGGGTTCAATAGGGGCAAGGAGGGGGCAGAGTTGGGGCAGGGACTTTGAGGAAGGGGTTAGAATGGGGGCAGGGCGGGGGCGGGACAGAAGTGGAGTCGGCACGGGGCCAGGGACGGGGGGCACAAGCACTCACCGGCGCTGGGAAAAGTTGGTGCCTATGGTGGACAGTCCCTCAAATCACAATTGGAGATGAAAGTGTGGCTCTCAGCACAGCACTCTGACTGTACCCAGCCTTCAAGGAAGTTGAATTACTCATATCTTGGCCCATTTCAGGTCATCCAGCAGATCTCTGTGGTCTTCAAACTCCAGTTACCTATGGAGATGAAAATACACCCAGGATTTCATGTCTCCTTAAAAAAAAAAAAAAAAAAATCACACGGACCACACCTTCCCTGGATGAGTACAAACAGCCACCTCTACCTGTCCTGGTCCAGGGCAGGGGTGGTCAGCCTGTGGCTCTTCAGAAGTTAATATGCAGCTCCTTGTATGGGCACCAACTCCGGGGCTGGAGCTATAGGTGCTGACTTTCCAATGTGCCGGGGGAGAGGGGGTGCTCACTGCTCAACCCCTGACTCTGCCACAGGCCCTGCCCCCACTCCACCCCCTCCCCGAGCCTGCAGTGCCCTCATGCCTCTCCCCTCCCCCTCAGAGCCTCCTGCTTGCCACAAAACAGCTGATCAGGAGGTGTGGGGAGGGAGGGGAAGGTGCTGATCAGCGGGGCTGCCAGTGGGCGGGAGGCACTGGGAGCAGAGGTGGGAGAGATGATGGGAGGCTGTGGACGTAGTACTGTGGCTCTTTGACAATGTACATTGGTAAATTCTGGCTCCTTCTCAGGCTCAGGTTGGCCACCCCTGCTCCAGGGTATGAGGATTACCTGATGAAGCAGATCTTGGACTCCAAAATTCTCTGAGGAAAGCTCATGTACCTTGTTGACTGGGAGGGTGATGGTCCAGTTGATCATTTGTGGGAGCCAGCTGAAAATATACATGCACCCAACCTACTTCGAGAATTGCATCAGTCACACCCTAGTAACCCTGATCCAAGGGCCACTGACAGGCACCTTTGGGGGGTGGGGTAGTAATGTAATGAGTTATCTCTGGGCCTGAACCTGACAAGTGCTGCTGAGCTGATGAGTCGTTCCTCAGCCTGATTACCTGAGGGCCCCACATCAATCAGCCAGGGCTTAACTAATCCACAGGCACAGGTCTAACCAGGTGACCGCAAGGCCAGGGGTATAGGCTCACAATCAGAGCAGCCACTCCAGTCTGCTCAATGCCTTGCTGGGAGTATTCTCCGCTGCTTGGTGGTTCTGACGGACTGTTCCTGCTCCTGTCCAGAGCCAGCCTGTGCCTACTCCTGCTCCAGCCCCAGCCTCTGCCTGCTCCTGCTCCAGCCTTGCTCCAACCCATTCTTGATTCATGCTCTGACCCCTGACTCCAGTCTCAGCCCAACCACTGAGCTTGACTGTTGCTGCTCCAACCACTAGGCATGACCACTTCTCAGTTTCTGACAGTGACCCCTTTGTTGGATCCATTGGCTTTTTATTTTATTTCTCTCACTTGCACAAAGAAAAGGGAATTATCTCACAGGTGTTAAACCTCAAAGTGACCTTCTGCTACCAGACCGAGAAGACGTTTTCTTGGTCTTATAACTCATCACCCTCCACACACAGCCCTTTGGCCCTCGCAAATTTAAATGATGAGTCTTTCCTTTGATAAATGCATCCATCTGGAGGCCGTGATACAATTTCAAAACTACAATCCCCACAAAAGAATAGCACGATGTCAGCAGCTTGTACATTTTTTTGCTCACTCTACCAATAGGTTTTTGGCACCTCTACAAACCCTACCCAGAAATAAATAGAGCTAAGTTATACTTGCATTGGACAAGGCCTGCTGTAAATCTGCCAACATCTTCTTTATGTGCATCAAAACCTAGCATCTTAAGTGAATTGTTCTGCCTGAGATGGATGATCAGACAATCGGCATGTGGTTACCACATGAGCAGTAATTGGGTGTGTGGCTGCAGTTTTGACCACATTATTCTATTCCCTCAGTGCCACTGTATACCCCTTTTGGCAATATCTAATGCATGAACAAAACACTTTTTCTGTTTAAAAAACTATTCAGTGACCTCATTCCAACCATTCAAAGGATCCAGAACTTTTGGAAAGAACACTCAGATGATTATTGAGGCATTTCTTAAGATGTCTGGAATGGCTCTGTCTGCTTGCTAGCCAGAGAAGGGAAGTTTGTAGCTTCCACTTTGAATCTGTTTCTTGTAATCCTAAATTAGTCTATTCCTATTGCCACCATTATATAAAATGAATGTGGTGCAGTCATTCAGTCTAGGTTCAAGTGCAGAAAGGCTACGGCAGATTTTCAAAACCACCTAAGTGACATGGGGGCATAAGTCCCACTGACTTTCAGTGGAACTTGTGCTTTGAAGGCAGTTTTGAAATTCCCACCCTGTGCCTTGTTTTTACGCCTGTCCTCAACTGATACTTCCTGAAGGGTTTTCAGTCTTCATTGTCAACATCAGGTCTTATTATTTGTATTGTGCTGGTGCCTAGGAACCCCAGTCATGGACCAGGACTATATTTTGCTAGGTGCTGTACAAACACACAAAAAGATGATGCATTATCTTTAGGCATGGATGGAAAACTTGGCTTATATGCTTTATGGGACACACCTCCTTCTTCCTGTAAAAAGGTTTGGTTATCCATTGGTCTTGCCTAGTTACTCTGTACACCTGTGGAGGCCCAGAGCATATCCTTGCTGGAGATCCAGCACTTGGTCTTCATCACTGAAGCAGAATTGTGGACCATTTAAAACACCAAGACTGCCTAAAGGAAGGCAAGATAGCCTCAACAATTAATCTTATACAAAGCTGCACATGCCATTGGCAGTGTGCGCCATGAGCGCACGAAAATCATATGCATGTCCCCTTTGGCCTCTTTCTCCAGCCCATCCTTTCAGCATTCTCTGAAGTAAACGGCTTTGTAGTTGGGTCCTTCTGTTCATTGATTTGCCAAGTGAAGTAACAGCACTGTCAGTTTACACATGTATAGCGCTTTCAGCCTAGATAATTCTAAACTGCTTTATAATTATAGGCCAAATTGTTGCTTGCCCTACACTGTGTGCATGGGCAAAGGCAGGGTGCATGGAGCCCTCCTAACCCTTCCTCTCCTATGCAAGAGGCAGCCACAGTCCTAGCCCTTGTGCTTCCTGTGCACAACAACAGTGCAAGATAATCTGAGGGAGATCCTGGGGCTAGGCTAGTGTAAGGGACAGCACAAGCTACTCCTCAAAAATAACTGTGGGAGCTGTCACTGAGTGCAATCCTATCCTCCAGCACCCCAGCAGATATTCTGCCTACAGGTAAATTGCCCCTTGGTTTGGTGCTGGGGAATTTGCTTCCACACCCTTGTTAACAAGAGACTGAAGTTTAAAAGTCCTAGTGGAGTCCTATGTGCAGTATGGGAATCACTCAACACCACTGGTGATGGAAGCCAACCCTGGGATAGAATGTGGCAGCTACTTCACAGTGCACATGATTTTATTAACCAGTTTCCCTTTAGATTTAAAGTGAGACCAATCTAGATATACTGGGAATGTAGAAGAAACAAGCCACATCCTTCGACAGATAATCAATGTCCCTTGTATCAAGAAACAGGTCATTCAAGAGGAACTGATATATATTAGAAGTGTCTGACAGCTCTCCTTCTTCCTTAGAGGACACAGATGAAAACAAAAGCATTACTTTTGCTCTGTAAGAAGAAATACTGATGAAAAGATTGGCCTGCTTGATTTTTGGTCAAAGAATGTTTCCGTTCTGACTTATTTTTCTTTATCTGGACCTTTTGTGAATAAAACTGAAGCCAGAACTGGGATAAATTTCTTTCTAGAAGAAGTGCATGGACCTACATAGGAATGGCCTGATTTTCAGAGGTGCAGAACACCCACAAATTCTACTGAAGTCAATGAGAAATATGGGTGCTCTGCACCTCTGAACATAGGGCCACTTATTCAGGGCCCCAGTTCAGCAAATCATTTAAGCCCATGCTTAATATTATGCATGTGGTTTAGTCCTATTGAAGATAATGGGACTTAGGCACGTGCTTAAATGCTTTGCTGACCTGGGATGGGCTGCTAAGTCAGGGCCTAGATGCCTAATTTTGGAGAATCTGGTTTCATAATGTTGGCCAAGCTTTTTAGCCTGAGATACTTCTCCATCATCACCAGAAAAAGAACGAGCTGTCAAATATAGCTGACGACCCTCTTCTGAGAAACCGATCTTAAAGAGAGCCGGCCTCCATTTTGAGATGATCTCCCAACTGAGTACAACATTGTAGTGAACTCTAGAGACTGGTTTTCCACCTCTCCTGTGTAGGCTGGGGCTATCTGATCTGCACTACTTGCAGGATCATTAGTCATGCTCGGCCAGATTTCCAAAGGTATTTTGGCACCTAAAAATGAAATCAGGAAGTCTACTGGGAGTTGCAAAAGTGACAAAGCGATCTAACTCCAGAAATTAATGGACGTTAGGTTCCAAACCTGCTCAGGCACTTTTGAAAATTCCACCAAGCACCTACCTTCTTCTGTAGGCTCCTAAATCCCTTTGAAAAATCTGATCCTCTGTCACAATGGATCTTTCTTAATTCTTGAGAATCAGATGATGTGTGAGAAAAGCATAAATCAGTTTGGCCATTTCGGGGACCACCCAGACCAGTAAGGGGTTCTGTCACCACCTGCCCTGTAGGGGTCATGGTGCTGTGCAGCTCTGATTCAGATCCCTGACAGCGGTAGCCTGCCCACAAGCATAAGGCCTCATCCTGGCTCTCATCAGCTGAGTTACTTTTTGCAAGGTGAACCAAAAACTCTTCCAATCCCAAGTCTTCCCAAATATATCCTCCCTGAGTTCTTAATTCATTGACACTGGGACTGTCTCTCTCATTTGTCACCCCAAAGGTGAAACCAGCCCCCTCAGTTATCAGCTTTCTTTGGCACACACACACTGCACACCAAAGACCTGCTTGGGGAAAAAAATAATCTAAAAGACTACTGAATAGAAAAAGCAGGGATTGAAACCTGAAATAATAAGGGAAAGGAAACACATACAAATTCCACAGCAAATAAACCAAGTCAGAACTTCAGGCTTTACAGTTTCATATTAGATATCTTTTCTAATAAGAGTTACCTGTTACCTTAAAGCAGTTTTCCAGCATAGCCCACAGCCATATGAGGGATCCAGCACTCACGGACTGCCTCCCATTTTGAGACTGTCTCCCAAGTTCTGGTCAAAAACCCTCAGTCCTAAGGCTGATTTTAAAAGGCCCTTCTCTCTCTGTCTCTGTCCAGAGTAACTGGGTAACATAATTAACATGGTTAATCCGAGTGGGAAAATTCCCTCCTGACTTGCTGTTCGAGAGCCAGGATGTTCTTTTCAATTTGAGTTGACTCAGTGTCTTTCCATTAACTCTAGTGGTGCGGCAATGTCTTTTTCTGGGCTGGACAGGGCGGGTGCAAGGATGTTTCGCACCCTAGGCGAAACTTCCACCTTGCTCCCCCCCTCCCC